>NC_136495.1:158034940-158194940 GCF_053919585.1 Euprymna scolopes | reverse complement strand
GAAATATGCCAAAAACATCCCTTTCCTAGAAGCAAGGAAAATAATTGAATACCCAGAAATATCAAAAATATACATTTCAAACACAAACCAACAAGGATGGCTCTATGTTGATTAGAGACATATAATGTACGCGTATAAATTTATTAGTCGAGTGAACAGTGCAGACCTTGGTCATAAGTCACAGTCATAAGTACACGGACTCTGACATGCACACAACTCATTAACTCTTTCTGATTGTCGTTTGCTCATCAAAAAACAAATTCATTTTAATAACCCTAACATTTCCTACTGAACTTTTTTACGATGAAAACAAATTAAAATTGATTCTTATTAAATAACTTTTAGTCAAATATAATTTTATTACGATTTTTGCAAACCCATGGGTAATTCATGGTCCTTCAATTATCGATCCAGACTTCCTTGATATCTCAGCTAAAGAATCCTCGTTTTTCTGCAAGAAATATCAAAATATGAACAAACATTCTATGTTTTCCCATTTATGTAAATTTATATTTTAAACATATTTGAAATATCTCTTTTGTGAAGTTTTGCTTTTGAACTCGTTATTTTTTTTTGTATTTATCATATAGCATTTATTATATAGACATACATAAATATGATATACAGGGTGGAACGATAAAATTGTCGCCCTAAAGAAAATGACACTAAAGCTTTATGTAGTAGGGCTGAGATCTATTCAATATAGCCACCTTCAGCATCAATCACCGCCTCGATATGGGTCTGGAACTGGGAGCATGCCTTTTCCATAAGCGCTGGTGGATGACGGCAATCAGGCTGGCTTTGGTGTTGTGGGAGGTCATGTTGGTGATATTTTGATGTATGATCAAACGAAGTAGTTCAGTGAGTTCAGGTCGAGGGGGCTGTGAGAGAAGAGGACAAAGTCATTGCACTCCTTCTAAATCCAAGTCTGGATCTTTTTTTGGACTTAGGAGTCGACGCAGAGTCCTGATGTCACACCCAGGGTCTGCTAACGGTCACCTGATTACACCGGGGGAACACTACACTGTTCAGCACATGCAGGTAAACTTTGGTGTTGATTTTCAAGCCAACTTCGAAGATGTGAGGTGGCATGATGTGGCCCTCACTTGAAACCACACCAAAGACCATAACCGTGTCCAGAAACTTTATTTTTATCACCCTAAGCACGTCCCTGAAATTTAGATTTGCAGTTTGAGTGTGCTGGCAATGGTCCTGTTGTCATAGCTTGGATTGTTAGAGAGCATGAGTTGCACAGCAGCGCACCTCCATTCTTGCTTGTTGAACATTTTGTCACTTTTAGACATGATCTCGCTCTTGAGATTTGTATGCAATTAGCCAACTAGTAGATGGCTTGCAACAAAAAAAAAAGAAGACCAGTTTTCATCAAACAGAAATGGAATCATGTCGTCTTTTCTAGGCGATAGTTTTATCGTTCCACTCTGTATAATATTTCGATTTCTCTCTCACATTTAAGTAATACCTAAATTTCCTTAAAATTTTTCTTTACAACTGGCCCCCTCCCCAACTGAAACCCTAAAAAGAGGAGCTCCAACAAAAGCACTTATCAAGGGTCAGAAGATTATTGATCAATTTTTTGTTCTTATGCACATTTAAAAAAAAAAAAAAATGCTAGATAAAATAAAAAATAACTAGTTCAATGATTTTTTCTTGAATGAAAGAAAATTTTATATTCTTTTTTGACATTTTTCTTTTTCTTTTTATCTTTTCTTGGTGATAAAAATCGTTCAAAAACTTGACCTTTTGAGTTACAAAATAAAAATATCATTTGCTAAGAACATTTGTAATGGAATGAAAATTCATATTTTTAGCACCTAGTAACGTCAACTTTTAACTTGTACAGACGCTGTTGTTGCTCATGTTTTCTTATCTGTATGATATTAGGTCAGTGCAAAAGTTTTTTGACGATTTAAAATTTCATCGCGAAAATGAAAAACTGTGTATTTGAAAATCTTTACTCATAACAATAACGGGGTTTGTATTACTGTACACATAGATTCGAAAAAGTTGTCAAAAAAACAAATATATAACAAATAAATGTTATCAAAGGCAAGATAAGTTACTTTTCTACCAAACTAGATATATTTTTTCGTGTTTTTATTCAGTGTAACATGTTTATTCAGCTCGAAAAACATGCAGTGTTTACCGATGTATTGGAAAATTCAAAATGGCGGCCGACTCTCTCTCGGAGAGGCTAAGTTTGGGAAAAGGTATAATAAATAATAAACTAGACAAAATACTGTTAGAAATTCGCTCAATATATGTTACCGTGACATAAGTTGACATATATTCGGTTGTTTTTTAATAGTATTTTGTCTAGTTTATTATTTATAACATCTTTTCCCAAACTTACCGTGTTAAAGAGACAGTCGGGCGCCATTTTGAATTTTCCAATACATCGGTAAACACTGCATGTTTTTCGAGCTTAATAAATATGTTACATTGAATAAAAGCACAAAAAATATATCCAGTTAGGTAGAAGAGTAACTTATCTTGCCTTTGATAACATTTATTTGTTATATATTTGTTTTTTGACAACTTTTTCGAATCTATGTGTACAGTAATACAAACCTCAATAACGACTTTTGTTAACTGTTACATGATTCCGTTATAGATCCCTTATAAATGGCTCGCTTGTAAAATTCTAAAATCTTTTATGTGGATTGGGGCTGTAAATGGATTTAACATTTGATGCTACTAAGACTAAGCTTATTTCCTTTAATAATTATGAAGCATTCTCAAACACTGATTGCCACGACAAATAACACCTTACCTGAGAGCCCATCTTTCAAACTGATCGGCCCAACAATCGCAGACAACATGAATTGGAACTAATACATTAAGGACAGTTCCAAGGCTGTTGCAAAGAAGGTGGGCTGTATTTATTTGCTTCCCCACTGAGCAAATTAGGCACAAGGCCGTTTTTTAATGTGGAGAGAGAGAGGGGGAGGGGAAGGGAAAAGGGGACCAGCTCCCGAGAGGTGGGAAATGGGAGCTGGATAGTGATTTGCCAGCTGGCCCAAGTAGGGTTGCCCCTACATGGACCAGAAGATTACCACAAGGGCAATGGTCTTTGCTTGCAACATCTGCCGGAACAGATGGTATTT
Organism: Euprymna scolopes; assembly: GCF_053919585.1. NCBI lineage: Eukaryota > Metazoa > Mollusca > Cephalopoda > Sepiida > Sepiolidae > Euprymna > Euprymna scolopes. The sequence goes on along the minus strand of NC_136495.1, from coordinate 158,191,815 downwards.
ATTTGCTCCCCCACCGAGCAAATTAGGCACAAGGCCGATTTTTAATGTGAGGAGTGAAGGGAGGGGGAAGGGAAAAAGGGGACCAGCTCCCGAGAGGTGGGAAATGGGAGCTGGTTAAAGGTCAGGCATGTGGGGTTGCCCCCACATCTGGTCTTTGCTAGTCATAGCTAGTCATAGCTTGCAGTATCTGCCGGAACAGATGGTATTTATTTGCTCCCCCACCGAGCAAATTAGGCACAAGGCCAATTTTTAATGTGAGGAGTGAAGGGAGGGGGAAGGGAAAAAGGGGACCAGCTCCCGAGAGGTGGGAAATGGGAGCTGGTTAAAGGTCAGGCATGTGGTGTTGCCCCCACATCTGGTCTTTGCTAGTCATAGCTAGTCATAGCTAGTCATAGCTTGCAGTATCTGCCGGAACAGATGGTATTTATTTGCTCCCCCACCGAGCAAATTAGGCACAAGGCCAATTTTTAATGTGAGGAGTGAAGGGAGGGGGAAGGGAAAAAGGGGACCAGCTCCCGAGAGGTGGGAAATGGGAGCCGGTTAAAGGTCAGGCATGTGGTGTTGCCCCCACATCTAGTCTTTTTTGCTTGCAGTATCTGCCGGAACAGATACTACACTTTGATCTTGGCCAAAAGGCCACGGAGGTCCCTCTTCTTGCGAAGAAGGTGGGTTGCCTCTATCGTGCTAGAAAATTACTCACGTCAGAGAGCATCCTATACCTTTAGAAAGCCACAGATCACTCATGCATAGGGTATTGTTGTCACATCTGAGCTGATGCATCTATCACTAGTTTCTCTATCTTAGAAAAGTTCCAAAAAATGAATCTAAAATTAAATAGGTCCCACACTGTTGACCAAGCTCTAACCTCTGCCCCATCGTCGCAAGGTTGCATCCTTGTGCCTGTTTTACAAATATTTTAATGGAATAACACTTGTGCTCCCTCAACGTACATACTCTTAACTAGCCTGACAAACAGCAAAATCACACCCCTTCAATATTGATGGCCCTAGATGCTGGAAATAGTTTTTTTCCCTCCTACTACTAAAGTGCAAATGTTTAAATGTAATGTGAACAAACATCTGTAGAATAAGAAGATAAAAAATCTCATTCAAACATTTCAAATCAATTTTATTGATTATCTTTGTTTGTTGATTTGTATAGAGAAAAGTTTTTTGTTTTTTTTATTTATTTTTTATTACATTTTCACCCCAAACAAGGCACATTGCCACTTTGATGTAGGGGGCTACTGTCAAAGACATAAGCTACAGGGGTACTATGTAGAGAGTTGAGCAGCAAGATGTGTGTTCACATTACGCGTGAACTTTTGCATGTCAGTAGAGTTGGGGGAAGCAGGCACCTGGAAGTCTAGCAGTTCTGGGGAAGTTAGTCGTTTAAAGTGTTCCTGTGTTGAGATGTACATTAAAGATTATACTGGCTTGTTGAAAGAGACAGAGTTTATGCGTGTGTGCTGAAATTATGGTCTGTAGCCATGATGTATTATTTGTCACTTTGAAGTTTGCAATAGAAACGTGCATCACGAAACATTAGAGACATAACTGTAACTTACACTCTTCCTTCCAATGGTTAAAGGTTCAATTCTTGTTATATCCTGTTTCAACGATATATAATCATAATATGGCAAAATACGCCGAGTGGGATGCGTAACAAAAGAAGGTTTATTAGTACTTTGTAATAATACAAATACAAAATGGCTACTTGCTTTTGAAGTTAGATAAATGTAAATGAAGGTAAAGAAAAAGGAACTTAGCGTGTGAGAGCTAAACGCTCGTCCCTGGGAAGCTTGGTTAACCAGAGTACACTTGTAGAGTGTAAGACGCAAGACTGGTAGGACGCAAGGCTGCAGGGCAAGACTGCAAGACTAAAACGTAAGATTACCCTACCTCCAAATGGTAGCTCTTTTATATACTGTTTCGTATCCGGTTTGGTACGTAGTTATGTACTTTATAACAATTCTCATGCGGGCAATACTACAAATATCAAAAATAAAGTGCGAGCAATACTCAAAATACAATTGCAATTTACTTAAAACTTTTACCCAATTATGGATGAGGGAACAAGAACATGCTACCTACAGGAATAAATAAAGGATTTTGTTCAAAATTCCATGCAGATTCCCGAGTTTGACAGAAAGATTTCTGAGTTGTAGAAGATGAACCTAAAGGAAGTCCATGTTACATCGACCAAAACGTTAAAAAAAATACCCAAGATGAGAACAGAAGACTTAATTAATATTTTCCATATATAAAAATAATGTTGATTTTGAAGTTGTTCAAACTTAATATTGAATTTAAAAATAAATATTTAAAAATATTGACGTCATATATTTGAATAAAATTGTTATTAATATTTTCCATATATAAAAATAATGTTGATTTTGAAGTTGTCCAAATTTAATATTGAATTTAAAAATAAATATTTAAAAATATTGACGTCATATATTTGAATAAAATTGTTATTAATATTTTCCATATATAAAAATAATGTTGATTTTGAAGTTGTTCAAATTTAATATTGAATTTAAAAATAAATATTTAAAAACATTGACGTCATATATTTGAATAAAATTGTTATTAATATTTTCCATATATAAAAATAATGTTGATTTTGAAGTTGTCCAAATTTAATATTGAATTTAAAAATAAATATTTAAAAATATTGACGTCATATATTTGAATAATATTCTCTTTATGTTACTTGTTTGTTATCTTGTATGTTTGTCTCCACGCGCATCGGATGACGTCACAAAGGGATGACATTATCCACCAAAACATGTTGAATATGTTCACTAGTGTGTAATAGTGTCTGCTCAAAGTAAAGAAGGCTTGTATGTGAGTCATTGAAGATTATTTTCCACCTTGCCTTCCTCGACTAAAGGCATAGAGTTGGTGTTTTTGAGCAGAAGTTCTTGGGGTTCTGTTTGAAGCATGGTAAACAGATGTCAAGTGGGGAAAATCTTATTTGGTCACTGTTCATATAGGAGTTTCCAAGTTTGTGCCAACTTATTACATAGACTTGTTTTTGGAGTTTGACACGAGATTTCATTGGTTGAAAATATTTGAGTTAAGACATTCCTGTTAAAACTATCTTGCTTTAGGAAGTGAAGAGGAAAATAATTTGAAACTAAACAAAAAGAGGGTAGCAATTAGAACCATTTGTATTTTAGCATTCGTTGGAATCACTTTGCAATTTAGTTGCCACAAATACACCAGAAGAAATCATTTATAATGTGATAAATGCTGAAATAACAAAAGGATGAAAATCCATTAAAAAAGAAAACATAGACGACCCGGTATCCAATGTGGATAGTGACTATGATGATGTTCATCCATCGCTTGCGTAGATGACCATGATCATACAATTGTTTTGTAATTCTGGAGGTGGCTTATCAGTCCAGTTCTCCTGCATGTGAGACACCCGTGGGATGATTCTGTAGCTGAAGCGTTGACAGCTTTGTCTTTTCTAATAGTACGTTTCCTTTTGTGTTCTTGAATGTGTACAGATTCGGCAATTGTGGCTTGCAGTATGCCAGGAACATTTATCTTGGGCTAGGTTTCACCAGGAGTTGGAATACAAACCGAACTGTTTGAGGGAGACCTTCAGACTGTCCTTGAACCATTTCTGCTCTCCTCCTATGATCCTTTTTCCTTTGGACAGCTCAGCATAACAGAGCTGTTCTGGCATTCTTGAATCTGATATGCAGCATATAGAAGCCGCCCAACGAACCTGAAACTGCTGCAGCATAGTGTGTGCTGACAGTGGCTACACACATATCAGATAAATTGCCGTTATTTTAAAGCACAAAATTCCATCTTGATACAATCAAATTGATAAAATCTGTATCAATTTTTTTGAAATTATATGAGCAATCAGAAGACCACTTAAACTATGAATGTGAGTCTACCTGTGTTCACTGTACAGGCCATAGTCATCTGATTGTTGTGCTGATCTGAAGTTGTTGCTTGCTTCTGACACTAGTCACAGTGTCAGTTGCGTGGTTTCAGTCAGTGCTGTAACAGAAAAATTCCCCCTCCAAATAAAATTGCGACTTCAATTTAAAATAAGTAACAAAGTTTTATTATTTTGGGATGTTTCGATCATACTTGTTTTCTCTATTAAGCAACAAACTTGTAAATGAGAATTCAAAGCAAATCATAAGCTTTAAACTTTTAATTTATACAGAGTGCGGCAGAAATGTCTCCCACATTTGAAAATTTCAACAATATGTTGCTAATGGACTTATGCAAGTTCCAATGATGTTTACAATTAGCCAATAACTTGCCATTTTTTTCAGCTACCCTCATCAAGCAATATAGTTTAGACTGGTGCACATCGTGCTTTTACTGTAGAAATGTTTTTGAAGAATGGTGAATCTGTAACTGAAACACAGAGAGCTTTCCGAGTTCATTACAAGTTAGGACGGCATGATGTTGTTCCAAATAGAAAATCAATACAGCTATGGGTTGCAATTTTCAGAACTACATGTTTGACACATAAAAGAAAGCCACCTGGAAGACCTTGAAGTGCTCGAATACCAGACAGTACTCGAGCTATGAAACTTTTTGTTACTCAAATTAATGTTTTTAGCCAATCTTTCGATATTTATCATCCAAAGGATCAAGCTTCAAAGCGATATCAATCTCGTGAAAATCTGCTGCGTCTGTTGAAAGCGGACATACATACATACATACATACATACATACATACATACATACATTTAAGCAGACAGGTAAGATTTATATTATAAATTATCTGCTCATGTTGACTTCTGGTTTCTGCTGTCGATTTTGCTGGATAATCAAATGGAAAAAAAATTCCTGTTATGGGGGAAAGCGGAGGCTTTCACATTATCTGGGAGAAAGATAATCATTAATCAGAATGAACTATATCTTGCTTGTCACCGTTGTCCTGTCTGCAGAGGAGAAACCGGAAATCAAAAAGAGCAGACAATCTTGACTATAACCTATATGATGAAAACTAGATTAACATTATTTTCCATGTGCCCTTGCTTAAGGACATGACTTTTCTTTTTAAAATTGTGTTCCAAGAGAAATTCACTAGGATTATCAGCTCTAATTCCTCTCAGATTCGATTAAAGAATTATTTAATCATGTATACGCGTGTGTATGTTTTACATTAATAAGTTTTAAAAGTTATTGAGGTTTCTTAAACTGCAACCATGGTTCACATTTTTTTTTAAAAGGTGAAGGCCGGCATGTGCACGCTCCTTTCTCGTTCCAACGCGTTTAAAGGGAGATAACTCGTCGATCAATCAATCACCGCCCGCGAGTGACCTTGACGGCGGCGACAGCAGAAGTCGGAAAAATGGCATCGGCTTTTCTCCGGATTACTTTGGGTCGGTCTTTATCAAGAAGACTGACCCATGCCGTTTCGTCCCGAAATGACCCCATCACCGCGGCGCTCTCACGGAGGCATTTACACCGTAATCAGAACCTTTTAGGTTGGTATAAAGCGCTATTTGTTTATGTGGGTATTAATATTTTGGATTATTCGGATTGCTATTTTCATCATCTTTGATGTTCCTAATTACAATGCCTCCCCACGGGACAGAGTTAAACACCAGGGTCGATTTTTAATGTTGAGAAAAGGAACAAAAAATAAAAATTATCTCAGTCGTGGAAGATTTCTCCTCCACTGACAGAGAACCAGAAATTGAAGTGCAGCATCTGAAAAACAGATACTACACTTTGATTTTGGCCCAGAGGCCAAGATCTTTGTTGTTAATGTTTGATTATTTTTACAACGTTTCGGCCGATGTAACTTCTGGATTTTTTTCAAGTGTATATTTTCAAACATGGAAATCCTCAAGTCGAAGTTTAGATTCGAAAATTTCGTCGAGTTTCCCGACATGAAAAGTCCGGTAGTTTTTATTTTTTTTATAGAATAATCACTTTTGTCTTCAATTGATTGTTTTTCGGCATAGTTTTTCGAGTTCCCTACGAAAAAAAAAAAAAAAAAAAAAAAAAAACCAAACAAACAAAAAACAGGGTATTTTATTACGACCTGCCCCAGCGTATTATAAACACCCCCACCTCCCCATGTTAAGAACGGTTTTCGGGGTTGGGGGTGTTTATTCTGAAAGCCGTTCTTAACATGGGGAGCTTGGGGTGTTTATAATACGCTGAGCGACGTTGTAAAAATTTACCAAACCCAGTTTGCAAACAGGAGTGATTCTATAAAAAGTATCAAGATTCATAAATTAAAAAAAAAAACGCACCTGAAATCGAAATGCAACCTAATAATAATAATAATAATAATAATAATAATAATAGTTCGAATGATAATAAAAATTCGTTAATAAATTGAATTGTCTCACTTATAAGATTGTTTGAACTCCCACAGAAAAAGGTTTACGATAATAATGAATGGAAAACACTTCGAGTTTTCAAATTCATGGTGTTTTTTCTTGATTTAAAATCCTATTTTCAATCATTTGGTTATTTTGTAGAGTAGTGGCGCGACTGGCGCGGCTGGAACACTTTTTTTTTTGGAGGGGGGATCACACACGCAAACAAAAAACAAAGAAAGCATTATACTTTACTTTATTCCTATTTACTGTCCTCCCCACGAGGGCAGAGTTAGACACAAGGTCGGTTTTTAATGTGGGGAAAATCCAGCCCCCCCCCCACCAAAAAAAAAACTCTGGATATGAACGAAAATAAAACTTGTCTCAGTCATAAGAGATTTCTTCTCTTCCACTGACTGAGGAGAGAAAAGGCGAAGTTGTTCATGGTTTAAAGGCTTTAAAACCGCTAGAATATCCCACGGTCCCTAAGAAATCGCACTTATTGTATTGTAAAAAACAAACTGTCAGACATGTTTGTTTAGTAGTTTACGTTCAAAACTTCGGGTTTGTATTACTGTACACACATAGATTCGAAAAAGTTGTCAAAAAACAAATATATAACAAATAAATGTTATCAAAGGTAAGATAAGTTACATTTCTACCAAACTGGATATATTTTTCGTGTTTTTATTCAATTTAACATGTTTATTCAGCTCGAAAAGCATACAGTGTTTACCGAAGTATTGGAAAATTCAAGATGGCGACCGATTCTCTCTTTAACACGGTAAGTTCGGGAAAAGGTGTTATAAATAAAAAACTAAACAAAATACTATTAAAAACCACCGAATATGTGTCAAGTTATGTCACGGTAACATATATTGAGCGAATTTCTAACAGTATTTTGTCTAGTTTATTATTTATTACACCTTTTTCCAAACTTACCGTGTTAAAGAGAGAATCGGCCGCCATCTTGAATTTTCCAATAAATCGCTAAACACTGTATGCTTTTCGAGCTGAATAAACATGTTACATTGAATAAAAACACGAAAAATATATCCAGTTTGGTAGAAAAGTAACTTATCTTGCCTTTGATAACATTTATTTAACTATTTATTTTTTGACAACTTTTTCGAATCTATGTGTACAGACAGTGTACAGTAATACAAACCTACAAACGATATTATTGTTTATGATGAAATTTTGGTTCTTCTATATTATTTATAATAACGGAAAAAAAAAATTTGAATTTCAAGTGAAACAAATGGTACCTACGTAATTATATCGCAAACAGTAACATATCCAAAAATTACGAAAAACGATAAAGTAGAAAAATAATTAACGAAAAATAGTTTTCGATAAAGTTTTAGATCTGCAAGTGCAACAATGGCCACCAGCCACCACTTATAACATAAAGAATTACAATTCTTGATATCCGGAAAACTACTTATTTGCGGAAAATTTAAATGCGATATTCGTTTTCAGCATACTCGAAAACTGTTAAAAATCGTCATCTTAAAGGAAAATGTTAAGATGATAACGAAGTAAAAAAATTTACCACCCCTTTTGTTTTTACTGTTTCATTGTTACAATAATTTTGATTCTTTTCACGAATTTTTTTTTATTGATAATTACCTTATCGTTTTCTGTAATTTTTTGATATGTTACTATTTGAGACCTGATAATTAGTTAGCTACTATTTGTTTCACATAAAACTCAGTATTTTTTTTTCCGGTATTATAATGTAGAAGCGGCGAAATATTTTTGAAAGAAAATGACTTCCTTTCGTTAAAGTTAAGTAAACATTAAACAATTGACCTGATATCAAAAAGCAAAAAATGTTACAAAAAATTGATAAAATCTATTTGTTTTTCTCTGTAAATAACGTATTTTTTCTTCATAAATAACGTATTTTTGTCCAAGTTAAAAATATGCGAAGAAAAATTTAATTTAAAATATTTTTTCCTCTTTTTATTACATTTTCTCGTCCTGTCGCCCACATTTTTTTAACCTGTCCTTTTTAAGCGCCCTTGAAAAAAAAATGTGATAATTTTATATAAAAAAAAAACCGTTGCTTTTTCTAACACAAACATTCGTATTTTTATTTTATTATTTAAATTTTTTTTTTTACGACAGTATCCAGCGTAGTATACCCCCCCCCCCCCCGACCTCCCCATGTTAAGAACGGCTTTCGAGGTTGGGAGTGTTTATTTCCGAAAGTCGTTCTTAAACATGGGGGATTGGGTTATTGTCGTAAAAAAAATACCCAAACATTTTTTATTTTACCATTCATAAAACTTTACAGAAAGTATTTAGAACATAAACAAAAACAAAACCTGGTGCTTGTGCACTTTTGCTACCGCGCTATTTTTAGTGCTTTTTTTTTTTTTTTTTCAGGTTAAATTCAAGCTTCACGATATCTTTTTTTAAATAATTAAATTGTTAGGTGGAAGCACAGAATAGTTACAACCCCCCTCCCTCCTCATGTTACGAATAATGGCTTTCAAAATAATAACATTATTTCAGCACAGCAAAAGTGCATAAGTAGCAAAAACCTTTCATTATCTGAGTTAATTTAAACTTTGGTAAATCGGAAAACCCTCGACAAATCACCGCTAAAAAATCGTCTGCGTTTATCAAACTTAAACACCGAACCGAAACTCAAAAACGAAATGAAAATTGCCACTGTTTTACAATTTGTCATTGTTCAGAGGGAGACAACTCTCGTTTACTAAGAGATTCGTTCATTTTTTTGTCTCATAATTTAGGACGTTTGATCTGGCGATTTTTTAATTTATTTTTAAAATTTTTTTTTAATTAAATGAAAACATTAAAAAAAGAAAACCCCAACGAATTTTATTTTTAATGTAAACAAAGTTGATAACATTAATAATACAAAATGTAGTCTTTGCGCGACTATTAAGAGAATCATTCCTGGCCAACTATGGTCTGCAAAAAAACAAAAAAAAAAAAACAAAAAAACTGCTTTTCATCAAACGGAAATGGAATCGTACCGTCTTTTCTAGAGATGTGGTGAGTTTCCAGCTGGTGTCCTTTGATGTTTGGTTCGTATTTCTTGGAGCTGAGGTGAGGTCATGCTCTCGGGATAGTTGTTTTGGTGAAGAGTTTCTCTTTAACTGTTCTCTTTTTGATATGCATTGCTCTTACTACAGATTGCTGTTACTACGTGTTGTAGGCAATGGACGATTCTTTACTTTACGTTATATGGATGGTAGGAGTTGAAGTTTAGTCAAATTTGGCTTGCGGTATACATACATAAACCTCTGACCAATCCGGTTATTAACACGTCTACTGATAATTTGTTATGTTTCTTTTCCATCGTGAATTGTACAGATGGACGGATCGAGTTCAAATGGTCTAGTAATGTTTGAACATCTTCCTGATGAGTCCAGAGTATGAACGTGTCGTCCACATATTGCAACCACACTGTTGGCTTTAGTGGTGTTGATCCTAATTTCCTCAAAGTATTTCATGTATGCATTGGCCAGAACTGGAGACAATGATGATCTCGTTGCTAGACTTTCTTCTTGCCGATATATATTGGATCCCATCAGGAAGTATGTAATTTCTCCACAGAAGGTCAACATCTCCATTATATTGTCAATTGGGATGTAAGTGCATCCCTTCAGTGAAGCATCCAAAGTCAGTTTGTTCCATACCACTGTCAGTTTCATCAGTGAGTACTTTTGTGAACAGACTCCCTACATCTAGACTCGCCATCTGGTTAGAATGAATAGGAACATTGTTTATTATTTCCACAAAGTGAGCTAAATTCTTGACGTATGATGAAGACTTGTTGATGATTAAAGTGACTATTTACCAGGAATTGGCTCAATGGATGGCAGGCCGAACATCAGGCTCTGACAATGAGCCTTAATGGAATACCATCCTTATGGATTAGGGAGGCTGTATAGGCATCTTGCTGCAATGCTGAACTGTCTGTATTTCGCAGGTGGTATTAGGTCCTTGTTCTTACTGAGGATCTGTGACAACCTCCTTTCCGTTTTCAGGGTCGGATTCTTTTTTGCTTTACAATAGCTACCGGATTCTATTAAATCTGCCAATTTCTTGGAATATTCTGCTCTATCCATTACCACTTTAGCATTACCTTTGTCTGCTGGTCGTATTATGATATCATTGTCACCACACAGGGACTTGATAGCCAATACTTCTTCCTTTGAGAGGGGTTCGGTTTTGAAGACTTTGAATTCTCGAGTGCTTGTCTCACTTTTTCATCTTGCGCTTTGGCTTTATTCAAGGCTGCCTCCTCAATTGGATCTATCGTATCTAAGTATGGAATTCGATTTATGGTTGTAAAGTTGAGACCTTTATTTAATACTGATTCCTCAGAGGGAGTTAGCTGACGTTTACTTTTGTTGACGATGGTTTTTATTGGTGAATGGTGTTCATGGAGTCTTACATCTTTAGCTTTTAGAGTTTCCAATTTCTTTATTTGGTGAGATTTAATCTCCTTAAATTCTTTAAATGTCCATGTATTCTTGGATGCAGATTTTGTCATCAGTCTGTGATATACTTTCTAGAAAGGGGACGAGGTTGTTTGAAATCTCAGTCTGTAATGGATGTTTCTTCCTTCAGCTGTTGTGGATTTTGTGTCAGATGAGCCCATGTCTTACTCGTTTTGTGATTCTTTGTATTCTGGAGCTGACTGGTAGTTTCAACGTTAAACCTGATGGTACTAGCTTGAGATCATGGCATCGGCATAGAAATGTGAGATGGTTGGTCATCCTTACCAGTTTTTGGTAGTTTTTCGATATATTTCCATGTTTGTATTATTTTGAGTGCATACTGAATTGAAGTTAGATTTCTGAATTTTTTTAGGGAAAAATTGGTTATTCATATTTGGATTCCTCTACTGTTCTTATCTTGAGTGTTATTTTCATAACGTGTCGGTCAATTTAACCTTCAACCTTCTTCAGTTGTGTCTTGTCGAGCTTGAGAATCTGTACATTGTGACAATGACACTCAAGATGAGAGTAGTAGCCTGAAAAATCAAAATAATACAAGTAATTTTCCCCACTCTTTATCTGTACCTAAATCAAAACGTAGATTTCATGAACAAAGCTTCTTTCTTAGAAGTGTATGCCTGTGGAACTCTCTTCTGTTTGCCTGTTTCCCACCTGACTACAACTTGGATGTCTTCAAGTCCAACATAAACAAATTCCTGATGACTCGCCCCCCCCCTTAAGTAAGACACTTTATCAAATCTCCAATACTAACGATTACTATGATATTGTTCCATTGATTACTGTACATGCAATAATCCTTATCCCCGAGTCGCTTCAGGGCCTTGGTAAGTGGTGACCTCCAATGTAAAAACCCCCCAAAAAACCCAATCCTCATCTCAAAAATTCAGAAATGTAATATCGGTCTCTATTCTATATTAAACTCTTTGACTCATTAATCGATGCAGGTGATAATCTTGCATCTCGTTAACGCTAAACTTCTTTCTGACTAACAGTGTGGATTTAAGCTCATTCCACTCTGGATATCTTTACGCTTAGCTTGGAAACATTTACCATTCTTTGGAAAAAGCTGGTGAAGCTCGGCAAATTATAATGCTTGATATTTTGGAAATTTCTTCCATAGAGGTGGTCCTGGATATGACCTAAAACTATATCCGATGGTGAGGGCCTCACCTTGCTGGCCTTGGGGAATGTGGAGCCACCCTTTAATTGCCATTGCTCCCAGGTCCACTCTGACCCGGAGTGGTAGTACCTGTTAGGGTCCCAACTATGGGTTAAATAGAATCCGACTTAAAAAACAAATATACTCCAATAAAAATCGTTCGTCAAAATAACTAGATTCGGCTTTAAATAACCTGAAAAAGGTTGATATGCCGTAAAACAAAAACAACCAACCAACAAATCCATAGAGGTAAAAGATTCTTGAAGACATGAAGTTCACAACTACTAGCCTGTCCCTTTTAAGCCCCCCCCCCCAGCCTCTAATAAGTTCCACACTATCTACCAATCTCCAACCCCTGTCCTATCGCTGCCATGTCGCATCCCTGTGTTTGTTTTGCAAATACTTCAGCAGAATGTTCTTCGACAAATTTTCTGCAATTATGTCCCCTTAACATAAATGTCCCCGACAACAAAATCCTGCCCCTTCACAGTGGACATCCCAGATAGCGGAAAGTTTTCTGCTTTCACAGTTTCTTTCTTTGAACTGCTTACCTTTGGAATTCCCTCCTTGTCGCCGGTTTCTCTGACTGTACTAAAATGCAGAAGTTTAAATGTAATGTAAACAAACATCTTGTTGAACAACTTCCCACTTAGGATGCCCCTGTAGATATGACTCCTAAATAACAATAACCCCAGTGATAATTGCCATATTTGGGTTGAATGAAAGTAAAAAAAACTAAAATTCAGATTTTAGTTGATGAGCAATCGTTACTATTTCTAATCAAACTTTAGTATAAAGATGGCAATGTGAAACGTCAAAAGAAAGCACATCCTCTTAACCCGAACCACTAACACGCAACAGCGTTTGTGTTTAAAAAAAAGTAAATAAAATAAATAAAAATAAAAATTTTTTTTTTTTTTTTTTTTTTACATAATCTGTCATTTTATTTAAGATCGTTACATTTTTAAGGAATATTAAAAACTGTAATTTACTTTAAAGTCAATTGGTGAATGTGTAGTTTCTTAACCTGTTGGTTGACATGCTGAATGTATTAGTGTTAAAATTAATTATTATTTATAAAATGGAAGGGCGGAAGACTGATCTTGTCCATAATTTCCTTCATATTAAAAAAATAAAATAAAAACATCTGTATGATGTATGTACTCATGACTGAAAGAAACTATCGTACACCAAAAATCATGTAAATTAATGAAATAGTTTTATTTTTACATAAAAAATTAAAGTTTGTGGCTAAGTGAACAGCAACAATATTGCAACACCATCTTGAAAACAAGCTGAAAACAAGGGTGAGAACTCTAAATAAACTTGTGAGGTTTTAGAAAGCCATTCTTAACATGGGGACATTGAAAAAAAAACTATAATTTGCTTTAAAATATTTTTTTTATAAAAATAAAACTACTTTATCAATTCACGTAATTTTTTTTTATTACTGGTATGTACATCATACAAATTTAAAATTTTTTTTACTTTTTAATATAGGAACGTTTCATGTATCTGGACGACCATAATTTTGGAGAATCTTAAGTCGGTCATAACCAGAGAAGAAAACCTCATATCCATAGAGATCTTATTTTATTTTAAATTGATAAATCGAATTCTTCGTAACCAATGCGAAACTTGATATATTTCCAATTTCTTGTGTGATTTTTCTTTTCTTGGTAAAATATTTCTCACTCGCAGCAAGTCTGTTATTTACATGCATTGTATGGATGGTTTGGTGTCGAAGAAACACGAGAATCAATTCCAATGAGAAGTAATTTGCTTCATGTTAAGAAATTTTTATTTTTTATTTATTTATTTTTTTTTCACTCTTTTCACTCCAAAGAATGTGTGTTGCCACTTGGACATAAGGGACTACTATTTGGGATTATGACTAACAGAAATGTGGGGAATTGAGTAGCGAGATGTCTGTTCACATTATATGTAAATTTCTGCATGTCAGTACAGTCAGGGAAGCAGGAAACGGGGAAGGAATTCCGAAGTCTAGTAGTCTGAGGCAAGAAACTATTAAAAAAAAAGCTTTCCAACATCTAGTGACCTCAAAAGTTAAGGGGTGGGATTTTGCTGCTTGTCAAGTTAGTCAGGAATATATATTGACTGTGCACGAGTGGTAATAGTTCATCAGCACCTTCCATTATAGCACTTTTAAAATAGGCACGTAGATGCAACACTGCGAGAGGTTAGAGCTGGATCAATAATACAGGACCAATTAGATTTGCAACACTTTTTGTGAACCCTGTCTAAGATTGAAAGACTCGTAGTGAATACACCAGCCCAGATGTGGCAACAATACTCAATGCGTAGCGAAATGTGGCTTTTTTTTTCTTTTTTTTTTTTTTTTTTTTTTTTTTTTTTTTTTTTTACACAGTGATCACCACTTATCAAGGCCCAGAAGCCACTCAGGGATAAGGGTTATTGCAAGTACATTACGTTAGTGTGGAGATTTGATGAAGTGTTTACTTAAGGGGGTGGTTCATTAGGAATTTGTTAACGTTGGACTTGAACACATCCAAGTTGTAGTCCGGTGGGAAGCAGGCAGACGGAACAGAGTTCCACAGGCGTGCAGTTCTAAGAAAGAAGCTTTGTTCATGGAATCCACATTTTGATTTAGGCACAGATATAGAGTGGGGGAAATTTTTCACAGTGGATTCAGCTAGACGGGTGTTTTTCGTGAAAGATTGGCGAGGGAGGACCAGAGATTGGAGTTCAGACGAGCACCTGCTATGGAAATAACGATAAAACAAGGATAGGCTCGCAATGTCTCTTCTGTGGGAGAGAGGTTGCAGGGTAGAGAAAAGGGCATCCCCCACTAAGCTTTATAAAGATATAGAATGCTCTCTGGTGTGAGTAATATTTTAGCATGGTAGAGGGAGCTCATCTTCTTTGCAGCAGCCTTGGCAATGTCCTCTCTCTCTCATATGTGTATATATGTATGTACTGGTAATGTTAATTTGACAGTATTTGAGATGGAAATTGAAATATTTTTGAAGGGAACTAAAAAATTTGATGCTAAGTATAATTAAAAAAATAATCCGAATTAGTCATGTGACGGTAAAAGATAGAATTTTCTTCATTTCACAAAATGAAAGAATTTTCTTCATTTCACAAAATGAAAGAATTTTCTTCATTTCACAAAATGTAAGTAAAAAAAAAACAAACTTGAGGATACTCAGCTTCTTAAAGCTGTAGCTTAAAATCATATGTCACCAATACAGCATAATCACGTTGAACCATCGGTTCCCATCAGATCACCGAAGTTAAGCAACGTTGAGCCTGGTCATTACTAAAATGGGTGACCAATTTGGGACTTCCAAGCGCTGTATGTAGGAGGACATCAACACCTCCCTGCAAAAACCTAATGTCTTCTCTCCTAACGGGGATATACATGTGACTGGGGGCCGCTTGTGAATTTTATGTTTCCATGGAACACACACACACACACACACATCACCAAATTAAGTTTGTACAAATTTTTTTTATTACAAGTAAATAACTCTATTTATTATAGAGCACTATTATATAAACACAGTAACCATACTCATGATTTTTTTTTCCTATCTGAATACAAAGTTTACCTGGATTATTATATATACTAGACATTTTAGCATGTTAAAATAGGCAAAAGTTATTGTCTGTCGACTTAAAATGAGTGCTTTATGCCAAAATGATGGTTGGATATTGTTAATTTGTGCTCATTTTTGCGTTAAATATTAATCCCTAACTGTGCATCAAACAGATACCATAATACTTCACTGTATTAAAACAAAGGTTCATACAGAATTTCAGTCAGATCATCCCAGTAGATTTTGAGAAAACTTCTAGAGTAAGTGTGGTATTGTAGTGACTAATCATTATTAATTCCTAACTGTGCATTGAAAGACCATCATATTACTTAGTTCGATGCACCTGATTATAACAAACGTCGATACATAATTTCAGTCAAATCTGTCGATCAGTTTCCTAGAAAAAGTGGAACAGACAGCCATACTAAGAGAAATATAATATATATTTTTATGTTTAAGGGTGGAATCCCTCTACGGAAACTCATACAAATGAGTGAAAAAAAAAAAAAAAAATAATGAATAAACAAAAACATGTGTAACTTAATATTTTGTGCAATTTTAGAATCAAGGTAAAATTTAATTTCTTTTTTCGGGGGACAAAAAAAAAAAAGGAGGGTGGACCTGTAAATTCACCCTTGTCTGCACTTTTCTCAATAACTTTGCCTTGGAATTTTTTGAAATTTTGCACAAACATTAAACATGATATGAGTAAAAAAAAAAGTAACAACAGATTTTTCAGGAAAACTACCCCCCCCCTCGGGGGTGGGGGTGCCTTTCGGGTTGAAATAGCTAAAATTGACACTTTTATGCTTATTAAAAAAAATTGATGCCTTGGAGTTTTATAAAACTTTCTGAAAAGTTGTAACTGATTTCTATATAATTTTGTTTGTCTATACTTTGTGATAACCCTTGGGTGTGCCCCAGGGGCTCTTTTAAGGCTAATAAAAACACTACATTTTTGGGATTATTTTACCATATTTGTCCAAAATTTTCTGTGTATGTCTATTTAGCAGTTTTGCATGGTGCTGAACTCAAATTTAAACATAAGGCCTAAAACTGCACTGTTTATTCATTTTCACCAGGATTTGACCTCCCCTGGGGACTTTTGGAGCTAAATGGCAGGGGGGGGGGCAAATGCTGAACTTAGTCATATTTTTTATGCGTCGTTCACTGTGCACTCACGGAGGACCATGCATGCTTCACTTGTTTTTGAGATATTCTGTAGGAGATTGTTTTCGATCATTCGTTTCTTCATCTTCATGTAATAGAATTCTTGAAAAAGGTGAATTAAAGTTAATGTTTCTGAATCTGGCCACCAGCTGCCATTTATCACAATCCTGTGTCCACGTTTGCTGTCTGTTTCTTTTCTGGTATGTTGAACAATTAAGAAGAAGAGATGAGAAAAGAAAGAAAACAAATTTTCTTTTGTTAAATCTGCTCATCAGATATATGTGGGGTGTTATCTGTGATTGAAAAAGATTTTTATGTGTGGACGTTTCCAAAAAATGAGCAAAGAATTTAAAGGGAGAAAAGAGGAACAACATTTAAAATTGAATGATGAACAATAAAAATTTACATTATTTAATAAATCATGATCATAACAAAAGGAATATAAGTTTTTTTTTTTTCTTTATTCTATGGAGTTTAAAAAATTAGACTTTTCTATTCAGAGGAAATAACTAGCAAAGTAAAGGTAAAGAACTTAATAGTTTCCATAAAATTGAAACTATAAAAATTAGGGGTACAAGCAGTGCTTGAAGAAGTGAAAATAGAATTGGATTGCAAGATAAGAATTCATCTACTCTGGTGGAGTAACATCACTTGGAGAAGGTGCACCATTCCTCAGAAAAGCCATAACGAGATCTTTTTTTTGCGCTGCAAATACTATGTAGTTTTGAATATTTAATCTGGTTTACTTTCAGGGAAAATATTCTCATGCCAGGTTGTCTTGATAAACTCGTGTACAGAGAGACCTTAGACACTTAAGGGTTTCAGTAGCTGAAGTTTCTCCTCCCAACAATATGATTGGTTGATATAAACCATGAATACTAATTGGTAGATGACCAGATTGGAGAGATGTCGAAAAATACACAGTAAACTTTACACTTAATGATATTCCAGCTCTGACTACAACTCCTGTTCGTTAAGGCGACTCGCAAGATTATTATTTGAATACTATAGCCAAGACCCCTCAGCTACTTCAAACAATTATATCTCTTTTGTAAGATATATCATTAAAAATAATGATGAGATCATATATGCAGTGGGGTAGTTTTTGGCAGACCAGGATGTCACTTTCTTCTAGGATAAGAATCCATAAGCAACATTGGACAAAGTGCATTGGTGTTGTTAGGAACTACTCTGATTTTGAGCGCATAATACAGTGGGGGAAGAGGTGGCTGGTTACTTTTAATGCATCTAAAACCAAGCTCCTATCTTTACATCATCAACGCTCTGATCCCCATCTGGCATCAATTGAAATGGATGGCTCTCATCTAGGGGAGGTTCCATGTTTTGATAAGCTTCTGGGTTTGACCTTTACTCCTGATCTTAAATGGAACACATACATCAAGTCTGTGGCCAGGGACGCTGGGAAAATGGTGGGATCCTTCTACCGCTCCAGAAGATATCTCACTGCCGATGCAATTCTCTATCTATATAAAAGCCAAGTATGTCCAAGGATGGAGTACTGTTGCCACATCTGGGCAGGAGCTACTAAAAACAGCCTATCCTGCCTTGACAGAGTACAAAATAGACTTCGTGGCTTAGTGGGGGATGCCCTTTTCTCTTCCCTGCAACCTCTCTCCCTCAGAAGAGACGTTGTGAGCCTGTCTTTGTTTTATCGTTACTTCCATGGCAAGTACTCGTCTGAGCTCCAATTCCTGGTCCCCCCTCGCCAGTCTTACATGATAAACACCCATCTAGCTGACACTACTGTCAAAAATTTTCCCCACTCTTTAACTGTGCCAAAACCAAAACATAGATTCCATGAACAAAGCTTCTTTCTCAGAAGTGCACGATTGTGGAATTCTCTTCCGTTTGCCTGTTTCCCATCTGACTACAACTTGGATGTCTTCAAGTTCAACATAAACAAATTACTGATGAACCACCCCCTTAAGTAAGACACTTTATCAAATCTCCAATACTAACGATTACTACGATACTATCCCATTGATTACTGTACACGCAATAACCCTTATCTCCGAGTGGCTTCCGGGCCTTGATAAGTGGTGACCTCCATGAAAAAAAAAAAAAAAAAAAAAAAGGTTAAAGGCTATTTTGTTTTTCAAACTCCTTACTTTTTAACTGACACTTGTAACTTATTTTTTATAGTCAGCATCTTTTTTTTTTTTTTTTTACATAGGCATCACCACTTATCAAGGCCAAGAGGCCACTCGAGGATAAGGATTTAAAAGTGTACAGTAGAAATTGGAGAATATAGTAACCGTTAGTAATGGAAATTCGGTAAATTTATTAACTTATATGGAACGGCTCATCAAAAACTTGTTTACGTTAGACTTGAAGACAACCATAGAAAGCAGAAAAACTGAAGACAATTCCATAGGCGTTCAGTTCTAAGAAAGAAGAGGTTTAGGCACAGATAAAGAGTGGGAGAAACTAGTGATAGTGTTTTCTACTGACGGGTGTTTCTTTTTAAAAAGTTTGGCGAGGGGTGGGGGAACTATAGAATGGAGCTCAGCCGAATACCTGCCATGAAAATAACGATAAAGCAGAGACAAACTCGCAACATCACTTCTGTGAGAAAGAGGCTGCAGGGAAGAGAAAAGGACATCCCCCCACAAGGCTACGAAGTCTATTTTTAACTCTATCAAGGCAGGATAAGTCCTTTCTAGCAGCTCCTGCCCAGATGTGGAAACAGTACTCCATCCTTGGATTTACCTGGCTCTTATATAGATAGAGAATTGCATCAGCAGTGAGATATCTACTGGATCGATAGAAGGATCCCACCATTTTTCCAGCGGCCTTGGCAATGGATTTAATGTATGTGTTCCATTTAAGATCAGGAGTAATGGTAAAGCCCAGAAGCTTGTCAAAACATGAGGCCTCTCCAAGACGAGAGCCATCCATTTCAATTGATGCCAGATGCGGATTAGAGCATTGATGATGTAAAGATAAAAGCTTGGTTTTAGATGCATTAAAAATAACAAGCCACCTCTTTCCCCATTGTACCACATGCTCAAGATCAGAGGAGAGAGAATTGGAGAGAACTTGGTCGTTTACGGTCTTAGATCTACTACCATAGATAGTAGTGTCCTCAGCATAGATGTCTACGAATGATGTAAGGATGTGATTTGGAAGATCATTAATATAGATCAGGAAGAGAGTTGGGCCCAGGATGAACCCCTGAGGGACTCCAGCATTAATACTATGCCCATCAATTGCTACTCTTATGAACCTATCAGAGAGAAATGATTTAATAATTGAGAAGACATTTCCAGCTATACCGAAGCTGGAGATCTGTGAAGTAAACCTTTATGCCATACTCTATCAAAGGCCTTTGATATGTCAAGAGCAATTGCCCTAGAACGGTAGCCTCCGTTGAGAGATTCGCTAATCCTATGAAATATAACTGTAAGCACACCTGCTGTAGAACTAGCAGAACGGAAACCATATTGTGTGTCACTAAGAAGGTTATTTTTGCTAAGATGGTTGATTACTTCTGTATTTAACAGATTCCAGCAACTTACTCATGACGCACAGGAGACTTATTGGCCTGTACTGAGAGGGGGATGACCGATCACCTGAATTCTTAAATACAGGGCATACTGATGAGATTTTTCAGGGTGATGGGAAGCAATTCTCCTTAAGACAATTTTTAAACAGTTTTGTAAGGATGGGCGCAAGTTCTGGTTGAAGTTTTTTGAGTATTATAATTGGAATACCGTCAGGGCCGGTTGCTTTACTAGAATCAAGGTTTTTGATTAGCTTGGCAACATCACATACAGATATTTGTATATCACATAGCATGTTTTCTGATACAGGAGGAAATATTGGAGGTTGGTAGCCTTGGTCGCAAAGGTTAGAATTAGCTGCAAAGTTCTTGGCAAAGAGTTTGGTTTTGTCTGATGCTGACGAGATTACCTCCGGTCCATTGATGATAATTGGGATAGAGCACACGCTTCTGTATGTCTGTAGAACTAATGTATGTTGTGCAGTTGCTGGTCTTACTTCTTTGACTGTCGCTTTTTCATATGTGGGCTGTGACCGCTTATGGTCGTTGAACTTCCGTTTATCTTTAAACGAATCTACTTACACATGGAAACCCAATGGAAACTTGTTGGCTTCCAACGGTTTTATTTAGAGAATGGTTGTTTGTTGGAAGAGAGACCAATTCTGATTACTTAACTTGTTTTTCTGTTTTTTTTTTCTTTCTTTTTACTTAGTCCTAAGATGATAGAAATGCAGGCAATATTCACTTAGATTCTCTCAATATTTTCAGATGCATCTTGCCTCTCACTTCGTGGTTCCGATGGTGTCGAAACTCTGTTCTGTTCCCCCTGAGCACGTCATTTGTATGTAATATCATTCGACACCTGCATTTCTACCGCATTTTGTCTCAGGAGCCCCCCCCTTTCAATTACGTCGCAGCTGGGCCTATTTCCATTTGCTGCCAAGTCATCTTGACATGTATATAATGTAACCCCCCACCAAAATTCATACTAGTTTAAATAATCTCTACTTACTGACGTAGGGTTCCAATAAATAATACCACTTTAACTCAAATTTTTTAAACTTGTAGTTTGGACTTCATTTTTCTTTATCAATTTGTCTCTTGGACTTTTGACATTGAACTTATGATTCTAAAAATGATAATTCTTTTTTAGACTTTGAAGTTTTGCATGCAGATTTTTGATAATTTTTAATGACTTTACTATTAGCATATTTTATGTTAATAATAGCTATCCTAACGCACAATTTTATTTCCATTATATCGAAAACCGTTTGATGTGAGCTTTACAAAACAATGATACCAAGTTTCGGTTAGTAGCTCAATCAACCACCGAATTATGGCCGGTCAAATTTATCGAAAATTAGAAAATTTGCAGTCCCATTGTACTGTTGGTCTAGAAGCCAATTTTCAGTGTACAACTAAAAATGTAGACTTTAAACAAGTGAAAAATCCTTACAAATCTCATATTGTAGTAAATGAAAAATAATCCTAATGAAAGCAATAATTATTAGTTGAAACCTGTCCAAATGTTGGCTAAATCCCATCACCTCTCTAAAAATATACAAAAATGACACAGAAGCACGACTTTATTCATATAATTAATTTCAAGAGCTAACACATTGAATCTTCATAATATAAGTCGTATCGCATTAGTGATCAACCTATTTTTTCTTTTAATAGTAATAATAGTAAATAAATAAAGAAAAAAGTAATTTGCATTTAGTCTATGTAAAAACGGATGGAAACAATTTCATTTATTAAAAATTTCAATTTATTTATATATATATATATATTATATATATATATATATATATTTTTTTATTTGTGAAAAATAATTTAAAACTTTATTAATCTGACTACATTGACGTGTGGCCCTTTTTGTTTATGTGCATATTGTACACAGCTAATTTGAAAAATATCAAAATTATTTTCATGTAAAAAAATAAATCGCTCATTACCAAAAATGGTAACCTAAGTTACCTGGCAAAAAACTATTGATACAGGATGAAAAAATTGTACATTTATAAAGAAAAATGGTTAAATTTTGATTGCATCCAGATTTTATGAAAACAAACCCCAAAATGCGATATCGCAAATTAAAATTTATATTTATCCATTTTTATACTAAAAACTAGGCTTGTTTGTCATATTAAAAGACACAAGTGATTGATGCTTTTTCAGTAACATTTGGTCAAATTTTTTATTGGTTCATGTTATGCAGTAAGCTGATATATTATTTAAGGAATTATACGAGTACTTAGAGACTATAACTATGATTGTATTCAACATGTTATTGATTAGCAATTTGTGGTAGTTATGGCTCCAGAATAAAGATGTATACTTCTGTAACATACTTTTTGTTAATTATATCAATATGTTTGTCTTGCTTATCATGACTTGCAAGGCTATGCCAATAATCATAATACAATGTTATGTGATCTTGATATTTCTATTCTTGCATTTGTGATTAATGTTTCAATTGGATAAACTTGTTATCCTAATATTTATTTATTTATTTTTATTTATTTTTATATTTTTTTATTTATTTTTTTGCAGCTACAATATTATTTATTTATTTTTTTTTTTGCAGCTACAATATTTATTTATTTATTTATTTATTTATTTATTTATTTTTTTTTTTATTTTTTTATTTATTTTTATTTTTTATTTTTTGCAGCTACAATATTTATTTATTTATTTTTTTATTTATTTATTTATTTTTTTATTTTTTGCAGCTACAATATTTATTTATTTTTTTATTTATTTATTTATTTATTTTTTTTTTTTTTTGCAGCTACAATTGCTTTGGAAATGCCATCACTTTCACCAACAATGACTGAAGGCACCATTGTTAAATGGCACAAAAAGGAAGGTATGTCTATGAATAGCATCTGTAATAATAATTGCAAACTTGTATGAGCATCTTCTTGTGTCGTTTTGAATTGGTGGAGATGCATTCATCTGTGGAGAGGATAAAGTCTGTCCCCACTAATTGAAATCAGACGAATCTATAAAGCTTTATGACTGAGGTATATAAACTATGATAGAGGAAGTAAAATTATAGAGCAAGATAAAACTGAAGAAAGATTAAGATGAAGAAAAAGTGGCACGGAGATGGATGCATGATACAACGCACTATAACATGCACGAGGGAAGAACAGATGTGCACAAATCTAAGATCATACCAGAATCCTTAGAAAATGATTTCCAGACCGTAGGGGTATAGCACCGTAAATGGATGGTAACATTAATGCTAGTAAAACTAAGCTGCTCTCCTTAAACAATTACAAGAAGCCTTACCAACCACCTATATCGATGAAAAATAATCCCCTCCCTGAGAATTAATTCTTTCAAACTCCTCGGCTTAACATTCACGGGCAAAACCCTAACCCGAACAGATACATTAAGGGCATTGTAAAGGCTGCTGCAAGGAAAGTGGGTTCCCTTTATCATGCTAGAAAACTACTCTTCACACTTGAGAATATTCTTTACCTCAACAAAGCCAGCATTCACCCATGCATGGAGTATTTTTGTAACATCTACTGCTTGTCTCGCCTTCTTGGAGAGGGTTCAAAGAACGGCCTCCAATCTAAGAGGGCTTTTTTTGTTGACTAAGCTCCAACCCCTGTCTCATCGTTGCAGTATTGCATCACTGTGCCTATTTTACAAATATTTTAATGGAATATGCTCATTGCACTTGTGCCCCCACCCCCAACATACATATCCCGACAAACCCACTTAGCAACAAAATCACACCCCTTTTCTGTTAAGGTCCCTAAATGCCAGAAAGTTTTCTACTCTAATAGTTTCTTCCCTCGAACAGCTAGACTTTGGAATTCTTTTCCTGCTACCGATAGGCAGAAGTTTAAATGTAACATAAACCAACATCTTGTTCATCTTCCCATAGGCCCCCTTTGCCAAACTTTCATGAAAAACACTTGTCTAGCTGAAACCACTATATCAATAATTTCCCCCACTGTGCCTAAATGTATATTCCATGAACAAAGTTTCTTTCTTAGAACTGAACGTATGTGGAACTCTCTTCCATTTCCCTTCTTTCCAGCTGACTACAATATGGTCGTCTTCAAGTCCAATATAAACAAGTTCTTGATGAGCCATCCCCTTAAGTAATCCAATTTACCAAATTTCCACTACTAAAGATTACTACGATATTGCACTATTGATTGCCCTGCACTCCTTAACCCTTATCCTCGAGTGGCCTCTGGGTCTTGATAAGTGATGACCTCTTTGTAATAAAATAAAAAACAAAGCATAGCCCCAAATAGTATCCCCTTCTGTCCAAGTGGCAATATGCATTGTTTAGGGTGAATGTGAGTAAAAAAAAAAAAATTAAAACACAAAAAAAATAGACGTAAAGGAAAGAATATGTTGAGTTGGATGCGACTGGAGAAATATGAGGAGGAAAAGAAATGTTCGATTAGGTACATCTGCAACAATAAACTGTAATTTTTAAGAATTTTAAAATGGTGTGATGCCTATGTAACAAATGTGATCATTGGACAAGTTAGATATATCTATATGTTTATATATATTTCTATATATATGGTTCACTCCTAAACTAATGAACCGATCATTATGAATTATATAATATATATTCTTGGCAATATGAGTAATGTGAGCACACTGATGTTGGCCTGCCTGTTAACCACTTGTTGCTATTTTCATCAAGAGTTATGTCCCTTGCTATAATTAGTACTATGCTTTGTCACAATAAGTGGCAGTGTTGCTAATTTTTTTGCTGCCAAGGAAGCACTAATTTGCATAAGATTAATAAGGCTTTGTTAATAGCTTGTGATTGTTAGAATGTCTTTTTATTATCTCAGATTATCAAAATATTCTGAGAATGATAAACATTTCCCTAGAAATAAGTTATTTAAAGTTATCAATAGTTTTTTTTTTTTTTTTTTTGCATTTTCACCCCAAACAGGGCACAGTGCCACTTTGATGTAGGGGCAACTATCTGGGACATATTTTGTTGGGGTACTATGTAGGGAGTTGAGCAGCAAGATGTCTGTTTACATTACACTTGAACTTCTGCATGTCAGTACAGTCATGGAAACAGGAACTAGAAAAGGAACTCCAAAGTCTAGCAGTCCTAGAGGAGAAACTATTAGAGTAGAAAGCTTTCTTACATCTCGAGATTTCTACTGCTTGTCAGGTTTGTCAGGGGTATTTATGTTGAGGGGTATTTATGTTGAGGGGTATTTATATTGAGGGGTATTTATGTTGAGGGGTGTTTATGTTGAGGGGTGTTTATGTTGAGGGGAAGAAGGGCTTGTAGTTTGTCAGAGCACCCACCATTAAAGTACTTGTAAAATAAGAAAAAGGATGCAATGTTTCATTGATGGGACAGCGGTTGAAGCCTAACTGATACTGCGGGACCTATTATGTTGGTGACTCTTTTTGAACCCTGTCTAAGAGGGAGAGTATTCAAATACGGAGCTGTAGACTCGACGAAAGGTAGTTAGATGGCTAACCCGACAGTTAGCTGCTGAAATTAGTAACAATAAAGGAACTCGGGAGTATATTATTCAGAGAGACTAGTAGCAGATGCACCAAATGTGACACCAATGCTTCATACATGGGCGAATGGTGGCCTTGTAAAGGTACAAGATACACTCAGGAGTAAGTAACTTTCTAGCATGGTAGAGAGAGCCCACCTTCTTTGCAGCAGCCTTGGCAATGCACACAATGTAGCTGTTCCAACTCTTATTTCCCATGAACGTTAAGCCGAGGAGTTTGAACAAAATACTTTCAGGTAATGTACCTTTAGCCATGGCTATAAGTGGTTATTATCACTAGAAATAAGTTATTTATTTTTATTTAGTTAAGTTAGTTATTTTTATTTAGTTAAAAGTTAGTTATTTTTATTTAGAAATAATATTCAACTAAGTTATTGTTACTTGTTTTTGTTAAATAGAATTGTAGAAGGCGGTAAATGCAGAAGTAACGGAAAGACACAAGCTGAAGCAGGTGAACACCTGCTTCAGCTTGTGTCTTTCCGTTACTTCTGCATTGTACCGCCTTCTACAATTCTATTTAACTACATACTATACAATGCTTCAGGCAAACTACACCCACCTCTTATTTGTTTTCATTGGACTACTGTTCTCACCTTAAGTATGATTTTCACAATGTTTCAGTTGATGTAACCTCTGACCTTCTTCAGGTGTATCTTGTCGGACTCAGGAATTTGAATGGAATTTTGAACAGAACCCTTTATATACTTCACAGGGATAGCATGCTCTTGTTTTTATTCTTGCATATAAGAATATCTGGGAACATATCCTAAATGAGTTTACGTTTTAAAGTATTTTCTTAATTCTTAATTGCGTGTGTGTGGGTGTCAAAAATAGATTTTCCAAAAAAATAAAAACAAGAAACTGCTTGTTTCCTGTGAAGTAAATACACGGTTTCATTTGAAATTCTGTTCAAATTCGTGAGTTTGACAAAATACACCTGAAGAAGTTTGGATGTTATGTTGACCGAAACATTGTGAAAGTCATACTCAAGATGAGAACAGTAGTCCAATGAATCCAAATAACCAGTCCTCATCTCAAAAAATTCAGAAATGTCATAAGTTATTGTTCTTTTTGAATTTTTGAGATGAGGATTGATAATTCATATTATTTGGATTTTTCTGACTACTGTTCTCATCTTAAGTGTTATTTTCAGAACAATTCGGTCGATATAATCTCCAACCTTCTTCAGGTATATCATGCCGGACTCTGGTGAGTCTGTACCGAATTTTGAATGGAACTGTTTATGTGACACTTACATCACCCGCGCGTCGTCCAGTGGTGGAATGACCCCGGTTGTCGGTTCTGGTGTTTCCTCGGCGATGTTGTCAACGGCCGGTTTCCTGAAACAGACTTGTCATGCAAAACAATTGAAAGGACCAAGTCAACAAGCGTTTCCTTTTGTACAAACTTCCTTGTATTTCGACAACAGTACAATCGCAGCTAGCTGTTCAGTTAGGGACTGGCCACTTGTTAACTGCGAGGTTTCCTCTTCTCTCTCCGACAGAAAACTCAATTATCTACGTGACAGGGTCAATCGATGGGGGGAATCTTCGTTCGTCGGACCCAAGGAAGCAAAGCTCTCTCTCTAACTCTCACTGTCAATCTCTCAAGGCTCGCTGCTTATATTGTGGGGGCGTGGACTGGGTCTCTTCCCGTTTCAGGTCGTTGGCCAATCAGAATTAAGGGATCACTGTCCGTCAAATCTTCGCCAGGCGGCCTATACCCAAAAAAGGAGCTGTCTTTCTTTCTCTGTTGGCATTCGGGTGTTCTCTAATGGAACTTGACAGGTCGTAAAAACAGAGATGCCCAACTTAATTATTTTTGAGAGGACATAAAAACAGCTGAATCCGATTCCACAAAGGCCACGTGTCTTTTCAATAGGGTCACTTATCGCCCAGCTGTTGGTCGACACTGTTTGCTTTGTACATCGGAATTTCATTGGTATCCTCGCCACCCACGGGCTGTCATGGCCAATTTAACGTCATCTTGTTCTCCCACCATAAGTTATGATCTTATCTTTTTTTCTCTTCCTTTCGTCGTTTACAGCTGCCTTTTTTCCCTTTCTTTTTCCACGGGTTCACCGCTACTCTTGGCCTTTTGGTCAGGATCAAAGTGCAGCATCTGTTCTTCGGATGCCGCACTTCCATTTCTTGTTCTCTTTCGGTGGAGGAGAAATCCTTCACGACTGGGACAACTCCTATTTTTGTACCCTTGAGCGTCTCTCATTTATTTAAATTGCTGGGATAGCATACTCTCATTCCGTCAACCCTGACTAGGTAGATTTAGGAGAACTAACCTGTAATACTGATTTTTAAATTTTGTTTCTTTTCTCATCTTAATTATTTTTCAGGTGAAAGCATTTCTCCAGGCGATGTAATCTGTGATATTCAGACAGACAAAGCAGTTGTTAGCATGGACACAGAAGAAGAAGGCATCTTGGCCAAAATTATTGTAAGTATTTCTACAAAAGTTGAAATCATAATCTATACAAATAAAATATTGATTTTATTATTAAAAACCCTCTTTTCTACTTATTTAAAAAGAAAATACAACTTTGTTATATATGAGTCGTGGAATTGCATTTATCTGAATCCACTGTGAAAAATTTCCCCCACTCTTTATCTGTGCCTAAATCAAAACATGGATTCCATGAACAAAGCTTCTTTCTTGGAACTGCATGCCTGTGGAACTCTGTTCCGTCTGCCTGCTTCCCACCTGACTACAACTTGGATGTCTTCAAGTCCAACGTTAACAAATTTCTAATGAACCGCCCCCTGAAGTAAACACTTCATCAAATCTCCACACTAACTAACCCTTATCTCTGAGTGGCTTCCGGGCCTTGATAAGTGATGACCACCGTGTAAAAAAAAAAAAAAAAAAAAGGATCTAGCTAATTTGCATTTTTTGTTTTTTTTCTTATGGGATGATAATCTTTAGTTAATTATTACATGCAATTATATTCGTGCAGATATTCTACATGATTTATACTTGCATAATATTTGCATAAAGAGGTTATAATAAACACAAACTTTCTTCTATATATATTTAAATATGCGTATATATATTTGTTTAAAAATTTTGCCTACCAAACTCCTCTGTCAGGTTTTGGTTTACAAACATGAAACTTCATACACATGATATTCGAACCCATGCGAAACTTTGTTTGGGTTTTAGCCGGGGAAAATTGATATGAAAATTAAAAAAATTGAAATTTGCCAGATGAAGGTCGAATGACGGCATTACGAATATGCATGTATGACATAATAGCTATTAGTTCATGTTTTAATTTTTAATCCTGAAGTAAACATGTCTTCATAGTAGAGTCATTAAAGTAAAATGTAAACTAAACGTTTTGGTTTTGATTCTCCATGGTGGTGCACAAGTCTTCTTTTTTTTTTTTTTTTAAACTTTTTAAATCATTACTATATATTGGGTCCAATATAATATAATAATAATTATAAAATCTGCATTAATCAAAATATCCTATTTAAGCTTATCTTACCATCGGGCAATGCCGGGTGGCCTAATAGTATTAATATATCATATTTAAGTGTATTTTATTACTGGACAATATAATTTAAAATCAATCTGTGAGCTTTATTTGAAACTAGCAGGCCACCCGGCATTACCCAGTTTTAAAATACACATAAATATTATATTTATTTATACGGAAACTGAGACATGTGCATGCGAGTATTATATTTTTTTTCTAAACAGTTGACTTCTTGTAAGTAAAAAAAAAAAAACGTACTTGAGCTGAGATCGAAACCAAAACCTAAAAACAGTGAGTAAAATACAATAACCATTAGGCAAGCTTGACATGTTCTTTAAAATGTAGTTTCAAACCTACTTATTAACCCTTATCCCTGAGTGGCTTCCGGGCCTTGATAAGTGGTGATCACTGTAAAAAAAAAAAAAAAAAAAAAAATTAACATAATGTGAATGATTCGTGCATGCGCAGTCATGAAACAGTTGACAGATAAAAAATCTGATTATCCTCAAGTACCAATTTTCAATTTTGATCCCTTAGCAACCCCTTTTTTCTGGATGAAAGCTGATTAAAATTTTTTCCACATGTCTGAATATCCTATATACCAAATTTCAAGTCTAGATAAAAAGTTTGTTGAGTATATAGGTTGAGAAGGGTTCCTCACACATTCTCACTTTTATAGACATATAGATTTATAAGAATAAACTTTGTGTCATCCTTTTTTTTTTTTTTTTTTTTTTTTTTTTTTTACTACCAGCAGGGACAACCAACGTTGCCTGGGTTGAGAGAGGAGGCATACATAAAAAAAAAAAAGTTAAAAAAATAAGTGGAGTGTGCTGTCTCTTTCACTTCCATCTGTCTAAATCTAATAAAACTAAAATAAAGTGTATCACTGCTAACTAACTGACGTTGTTTCAGAACAACTTCCAGTAAGCAGATTTATTGCATACTCAATATATCCATCGGACGGCATTTTTATTTGCCCGTATTTCTTTATCTGCTGAAAAAAATACAACAACAATACTCTGCTGACAGTTCAATTTTGTATTTATCTTTGGCCAGGAAATTTCTTTTGCAAACTTCAGATATAAAACTGCTGTTTCACCTCTTTCTAACCCTGACGACCTGGGTAGTGGGTGAGGATTGTTTTTACATGTTAATACTATTTGGAAATTAGCTAGAGAAGAACCTGACTGCTATCCCTCTCACTGGTATCATTCCCAAAATCTGGCTCTGCTCCCTCTCTGATTGTACAATCAATTAAAGATCTTGTTTGGATTATTTTTGGATTAATCGCACAATTATTCCCATCTTGGGTGTTATTAGCACGACGTTTCGGTCGATGTACCCTGCGACCTTCTTCGGGTGTTGAATACATGTTTCCTTTTTCTCTACGAAGGAAAAAGGAGGGGTTAGCTCTGCATTGCAAGAATTCGAACCGAAAAATTTTTTAAAAATATGCAGTCGATCTCGATACTATATATTAGGATAGGGTTTAAGAGCAACTTGACACTCTGAAAATGCCTGATGCAAGTAAAACCCCCGACTGAAAAACTCATGACAAAAAAACTGCGTTTATGAGATTTCCTGTAAATGTGAGGAAACTTTACAAAGATGAAACATGCCCCCCCACTCAAAGTGAGACTAGAAGAACACAGAAAAGCTATCACATGCGGAGAAATCGAAAAATCAGCCCTAGCTGAACACGTGGAGCAGAAAGGGGGGGGGGTAACCATTCGTTAATGTGAGATGTCAAAATAGTGGATACAGAAGAAAAATGGCGGATCAGAAAACTTAGAGGCATATGGTAAAAAAGAACAATATCATTAGTTGTTCCAGCATAGAATTTAATCACATTTGGATTCCCTGATTACAAATTCACAGGAGAGAAAAAAAGGAGAAAGAACAAAAATGTGCCGAGCGCAAGGGAGGTAACTTAAAATAAAACCTTCTCCCCTTGGAATTGTCCCCCTTGAAGTGTATTTTTTTTTTTTTTTTTTTTAAATAAAAATACGCATGGGTATCGATCCTCTGTTTCGTAAAACAGTTTTTTTTTTTTACTAATATTAACAATTAGCATAAATATCCCGAAAAATTGAGTCCTAAGAAAACCCTAAAAAAATAATCTTAGTGACCCTTAAAGATTGAACTTTCTTTATGATCTACGGACCCATCCTCAAACCCACGGTTCGAATTCTTGTAATGCAGAGCCAACCCTTATTTTCTCAGTAGAGAAAAAGGAAACGTATTCAACACCTGAAGAAGGTCGCAGGATATAGCGATCAAAACGTTGTGCTAATAATATCAAAGATGAGAATAATTGTCCGGTTAATCCAAATAATACATTCACATCGGAACCACTTGTGTCGACCTACAAAAATTCTGTCCAAATTCCTGATGAATCCAAATATGAATAATCAATCCTCATCTCATATATTCAGAAATGTCAATTACACTTAAATACTATTAGAATCCTAAAAAGATCTTTAGGTTGGTGTATCAACATCCCACATCTAGTAGGATGCCCCATCCTCAGCAAAAAACAAAATAGGAAAAATAAAAAAAGGGAATTTTATATATTTCAAACATAAATTAGTAAAGAATCTAGATTAAAATTATTAATAATAGAATACTAACAAGTGTCTATTATAAAATAATGCACACATATCGCACTTTATATATAGATTTAGATGTGCGCATGTGTTATATATATATATATATATAAAAAGGTGAATGTAGTTTGCATTGTATAATATGTAGTTAAATGTAATATGTAGAAGGCAGTACGATGCAGAGGTGTAACGGAAAGACACAAACTGAAGCAGATAAAGAATGATTTTATTAATATAGCTACAAATATGTGTGTGTGTGCGCACACACACACACACACATATATATATATATGTGTGTGTGTGTGTGCGTGCATGTGTGCACACATATATTATGGCTAAATATAGACCAATTAAATTTAAAAAAAAAAATGAAAATAAAGGCTAGCTAACCAGGTTTTGTTCCTTGTTCAACAGAGTTAAATCAAGGTAAATTACAAAAAAAAGTCATGAATATGGCGGTGAGGAGGGGGTGGGGAGAAAAAAATAAAATGAAAAATAAGTAAGTTGGGGTGGGGGAAGATTGCAGCTCAAATCAAGTCAGAAGAGATTTTCTTTTTTGCTTGCAAAGAGACTGTCTCAATGACTTAATAAACATTTCTAAAATTTTTAGATGAAAGGGTGAGTTCAACTTAAGATCGTAAACTTGTCAGCACTGAAATTAGTGGCACACATGTGGTTATTTATAAGATGCTCGAATTTCAGTGCTGACATGTTTATAATCTTAAGTGAACTCACCCTTTCATCTAAAAATTCTAGAAACTATTTTTATTAAGTCATTGAGACGTTCTCTTTGAAAGCAAAAAGAAAATCTCTTCCGACTTGATTGGATTTCTATGTCATTTTTTTTTTGCTTATCTTTCATTTTTTATTTTTATTCTTTTTCTACTCCGCCATATTCACTTTTTTTTTTTTTTTAATCATCATTTTGCTCAATTTAATTTTGTTGAGTAAAGAAACAAAACCTGGTTAGCCATTATTTTCATTTATTTTTTTAAACATCAAGTTAATGGGTCTATATTTTTACCCCCCCCCAATTTTTATTACCGTTTTTTTCTGTTTAGTTACACATGTTTCGGTTACCGAATCATATTAGTTAACTTAACTACTGTTGATCTACCCCGCCCCCACCTCTTTTTCCTTCCTTTTCCCCATTTTTTCGTTTTTCGCTTTTTTCATACCCCTTCTAATATCATTCTTCCAAATTATAATAACCATTTCTATAAAGTCTGACGAGGTTACTGGATCACTAATACGATTTGGTAACTAAAACATGTGTAACTAAACAGATAAAAACGGTAATAAAAAAATAAAACGTGTGTGTATAAAAATGTTATATACGTCCAAATTAAAAAGGGCGACTTTCTAAGTAAATAAAAAAATGAGCTCCGAGGCGGAGCCAATATTAACCGTATGTATCGCTTGAAAAAAAAAAAAAAAAAAAACAATAACAAAATCTCTCTCTCTCTCTCTCTCTCTCTCTATATATATATATATATATATATATATATATATATATATATATATATATATATAATTAAAAAGTTTGACTTGTGTCAAGGTAACCTACATCTAAAATTTTAAATGTTTAGACCCAGAATTGGCTGAATAGTTTGCTAGAGACCACAAAAGTCAAATCTTTTTAACTTTAACCCCTTGGCAGCCAAAGTTTTAGCCAAAAACTGATTAAAAAGCTTGTCCTATATCTGAATATACTTTATGTAAAATTTCAAATGTTTAGACCAAAAATTGGCTGAGTAATTTGGCCGAGAACACAGATCAAATTTTTTAAAACTGACCCCAATTTTGACCTCTTAACATTTATTGTTTTTGGTTCAAATCAAATTAAAAAGTTTGATCCATGTCCAAGTAACCTACATCTAAAATTTTAAGTGTTTAGACCCAAAATTGGCTGCAGAGTTTAGTTTTCAAAGGTCAAATTGTTGAACTTTTACCCTTTAACAGCCAAATTTCTTGTTGAAAACTGATTAAAAAGATTTTTCCAAATCTCAATACCCCTTATGTCAATTTCCAGTCTGTAGACTGAAAATTGACAGGTAGGGAGTTGTACACACAGACAGGCAATTTTCACTTTCATAGATTTATAGATTGGACCCAACATATGGTAATAATTTAAAGTTTTTAAAAAATGACTTGTGCATCACCACCACCACCAAGAATCGGAACAAAACCTGATGATTTACTTTTTCTTTTAACATTAATGCCTGAGCTATGAAAACCTTTTTGCTGCAAACCAGCAATTGAAACATGAACCAATAACTCTTACGTTACGCATGCATATTCGTAATGCCGTCATTCGACCTTCACCTGGCAAATTTCATTTTTCTAATTTTCACACTTTTTCACTGATTTTTTTTTTTTTTTCCCCCAGCTAAAACCCAAATATAAAGTTTCACATGGGTTCGAATATCTTATATATTAAGTTTCATGTCTGTAGACCAAAAACTGACAGGAGTTTGGTAGACAAAATGTTTTAAACAAATATATATATATATATACATATATATATATTTATATATATATATATATAGAGAGAGAAAGCTCAATACGCAATGGTAATTATATATTCCAAACACACTTAGGTGTGTGTGTTTGGAATGAAATTTCAAAAATCGTAAAACTGAATTTCACATGAAAACAATGTTATCTACGTATTCCTTATATTTTTAAGATTATTATATATCCAAAAATTATGAAAATAAATAATAGAATTTGAAAACGATCGTAAGACACAGTTCAAAAGGAGGTAATTTTCTGTTTCAATTTAAACAAGATGGTGGCAATTTTTCATCTGCTAACAGGATTAAAGTTGTTTTTAATAATTCAATAATATTCAGGTAATTTCAACTGCATAATTTGGAAGCTACTATTGTAATTTATTCAAGAAAGGAGACAAAGGAGATTGCAATAACTACCGTGGTATATCTTTATTCCGTGTCACCGGCAAAGTCCAATCCAGAGTGCTCCTTCCAAGGCTCCAGCAGATTGCAAACCGCGTTTATCCAGAATCGCAATGCGGCTTTCGCAGCGAGCGCTCAACCACAGACATGATATTTTCAGTGCGTCAAATCCAGGAAAAATGCAGAGAACAACGTAGACCTCTCCATATCGCATTTGTGGACCTCACAAAAGCTTTTGACATGGTCAGTAGAGATGGTCTGTTTGCCATCCTACAAAAGTTGGGCTGTCCACCAACTCTTCTTAGTTTGATAAGATCGCTCCATAATAACATGACAGCCGCAGTCTTCTTCGAGGGTGACATGTCTGACAACTTCCCTGTGTGCAGTGGAGTCAAACAAGGTTGTGTGTTGGCTCCCACACTGTTTGGCATCTTCTTCTCAGTTCTTCTGCACCACGCTTTTGGAAATCATGAGGACGAAGACTCTGTGTTCCTTCATACTTGCTCTGAATGAGAATTTTTTTAACTTGGCTCGCCTACGTGCCAAAACCAAGATTCGAAAAGTCCTAATACTTGAGCTGCTATTTGCAGACGATGCTGCATTGGTCTCGCGCTCCGTAAGTGGACTCCAGCAGCTGCTTGACAAATTGAACGCTGCTTGTGCGGAGTTCGCACTGGTAATCAGTGTGAAGAAGACAGTTGTGATGCATCAGGGTGACGCATCACCAATCACCATCAATGGCCACGAACTAGAGACTGTCGAGAACTTATCTTAGATCCAACATCAACAAGGGAGTATCCATTGAACAGGAGCTACAAACACACATAGGTAGAGCAGCGTCTACTTTCAACCGACTACGTGAAAGAGCATGGTTCAATAAATACCTCACTTCTCGCACAAAATGCTGCATCTACGAATGCTGTGTTCTATGTACTCTGCTGTATGGAGCAGAGACTTGGACCACATATGCTCGTCCTGAGAAAAGACTGAACGTCTACCATCTCCGATGCTTGCAACATATCATGAGCATCAATTGGTGGGATAGAATCACCAACGAAGAGGTGCTAAGATGTGTCGGCAGCCGCTCATTGTTCCAGACACTCAAGATACTACGATTGCGTTGGTTTGGACACCTGCGCAGAATGCCCGATGGCCGTCTCCCTAAGGAAATTCTCTACAGCGAACTGGCAAATGGATCAAGAAGCCACGGTTGCCCGGTGCTGTGTTTTAAAGACGTGGCCAAACGGGATCTGATCGCTCTTGGCATCGATGTGAATGTGTAGGATGAGCTAGCCGAAGATAGATCAGCATGGAGGCGTGCCTTGAGTAAGGGTGGCAAAGGACTTGAGAACCTTTGGTTCGAGAGGCTGGCGCAGAGAAGACAAAACTAGTGACTACGTTTACTGTTGCTTGCATTAATCTTTCGTAGATTGCTTGCCATTATCATTATTGTAATTTATTAGAATTGATGAAAAAAAAATCAGTTGAAACCATTGTTTTTTATCTGAAAACTCTTATCGGCTATAAAATTTCGTCCCAATAGTGTAGAAGCGCCGCAATGTTATTTACTTAATTTTTGTGTCGAAATTAGTAATATATCCAAAAAATTATGAAAAAAATAATGTAGAAAGTTAATTTTTAATGAAAATTGTTTCTGAAAAATAATTGCAAGTTAAAAAAAAAAGTTAGTTCTAATCATAGTAGGGGAGGTAACTGCATGAAGTTTGAATTTTAAAACAATCATGGCAGATTGCTGGATCGTGAAAGTAAATGTTTTCTATAATAATGTATTAATGTTACTAATTTTGATATAATATGACAATAAGTAGACAACATTGTTTTTTCATTCTTATTCTGAATCGGCATCAACACTTCTATTCTTTTAATCCTTTATGACTTGAATTATGATGTAGATGCTTAAAAAATATTTGTTAATTTTAGATGGCGGCATACTGAATGTAAGCAATGGATAATTGCAATCTGAAGGCATCTGAAGTCAAGTGCTGTTCTGAGCTCCAATCTCTGGTCCCACCATTGCCAATCTTTCAAAATAAACACCCGTCTAGCTGAAACCACTGTCAAAAATTTTTCCCACTCTTTATTTGTGCCAAAACCAAAACGTAGATTTTATGAACAAAGCTTCTTTTTTAGAAGTGCACGCCTGTGGAACTCTCTTCTGTTTGCCTGTTTCCCACCTGACTACAACCTGGATGTATTCAAGTCCAACATAAACAAATTCCTGATGAACTGCCCTCTTAAGACACTTTATCAAATCTCCAATACTAATGATTACTACGATACTATCCCATTGATTACTGTACATGTAATAACCCTTATCC
This sequence comes from Euprymna scolopes, assembly GCF_053919585.1. Classification (NCBI taxonomy): domain Eukaryota; kingdom Metazoa; phylum Mollusca; class Cephalopoda; order Sepiida; family Sepiolidae; genus Euprymna; species Euprymna scolopes. Next base: position 158,154,647 of record NC_136495.1, on the reverse strand, counting down.
CTGAGTGGCTTCCAGGCCTTGATAAGTGGTGACCTCCATGTAAAAAAAAAAAAAAAAAAAAAAAAAAAATCTGGCGCATACCCAGATAATGAACTTTATTTATGCTATTTTATTCATTTATTTACGATTGAACGAATTAGTTCAACCAGATCCTAAAGGGCTAAGGTTACTTTTCCATAGAGGTCAAATGATTTTTAATATTTTGTAAGCTCACTTTCCAATTCTCATCATTCAGCAGGTCAATTGTCTTTAATTTCCAGTCCGTATGGTATTGTTTAATGATTTGATTCCAAGTTTTCTTTGGTTGGTCAACCTTCCTGTGATTCAGGCATCCATTCTTTTGCAACGATTTACGTAGCAGAAAGAATGCTTCATATAACCATACCAGTATAACTGATTTGTCCTTAAAAGAACTTTTATGTTGGAAAAATGTAGGGCTTTCAGCAAATCATTGGACCTAATGAGTTGGGTGTGATACGATTTCACTGACGATCCTATCTGTCGCTTTAATGAATGAAAATTAAGTTTCCCAACGAAACAAATATTTTTTTTTTTTTTTGAAAAACAATTTGTTTTTTTAGATGCCAGAAAATTCTAAAGATGTCAAAATTGGAACACTGATTGCTTTGATGGTGGAAGAAGGGGATGATTGGCAGTCTGCTACCATGCCTGGTGCAGAAGCTGTTGCTGCGGCTCCAGCGCCTGCTGCAGCTCCACCACCTGCTGCTCCTGCACCACCTCCTCCTGCTGCAGCTGAACCCTTTCGTAAGTACATTGGCTGACATAAATATATTGTGTTTGTATTTACTATAAAGTTAATCATAATATCCAGCTCCCCAAAAAGGGACACACTTGATGGAGCATGTCTTTTTGATCTAAATGATAAAACTTGGTACAGTTGTCTCTGAAATGCCAGACAAACTGAAATTTGTGCCAATGCCAAAACCGATTCTTTTAATTGTCTTTTTTATTTGATTTTGGTTAAAGCAAAGTTATTCCACGACAAATACTTAGAAATACTAATGTTAAAATACTAAATATTTATTGCTTTTAAAATATCAGTAAAACTAAAATCATCTGCCACAAGTGTATTTTTATGTTTGAGAAAATTATCTGTTCATTTCACGTGTTTTTTTTACAGTACTCGGGGGGGGGGGAACAACTTTATAGTTAAATATTTATAGATTTATAAAGAATTGGAATCAGTAATTGTATCAGAATCTTAAATTTAGAATCGGAATCAGTAATTGTATTGGAATCATGAAAAATCTTTGAATCGTCCCATCACTTGTATATTTTTAATTTTTAAATGTTACTTCTTTTTATACATTTTTGTCTTCCAGGCGGAGTAAAAATCTCGATGCCTTCCTTGTCTCCAACAATGACAGAAGGAGTTATCGTCAAATGGCACAAAAAAGAAGGTAAGAAAGTAAAAAAGCAAAAAACAAAAAAAACTAAACTTATTTTTGTAAAAATCTACGTAGAATGTGAATGCAATTTTATGTTCACGCACACTATAAGTACATATGTTTAAAAAAATATGTTAAGAAACGCTTTAGTAAGAGTTAAAAACATTATTCGGAAAAGAAACACAAATAGAGGTGAAAGTCCTTGATATGCGTGTTATATAGTTATTATTATTATTATTAGACTATACCACTTGTGCGCGTATGTTACGTGAGTTCTTATTAGTAATGATATGAGTCTTAGTGAGAGTTCTTGTCTTATTACATATGATGTTGTATCTTAGAGAGAGAGAGATGTTGTTGTAATGACATTTTATAACACAGACATATTATAACAATACAATTTACCTTTTTGTAGAAATCACAAACACAAAGATGAGCTTTATCCAAAACACATGGTGAATTTATTTAATACGACCGGTCGGGATTTCCTCATTAAGAACTCAAAGTTTCACATCTTAGTTTCTGAAGTGACGTCTCGCTTCAGACGTCCGCCTGTCTGTCTCCCCTGACTGTCTCTCCTGACTGTCTCTCTGACTGTCTCTCCACCAACTAACTCCCACCTGCTATATTGAGAACTCCATGCATCCCGGCCACGTGAGCAAAATTCACGTGTCTCAACATGCACGACTTTGCACGTTTTCGACATTGATTTCCCAATAACCTATTTTCCTTGTTTGTTTCCACAAAGGAATTTAACCTACATATCTAATTTATTTAACTCATATTTTATTATCCACATTCTTTTAACAATTGAATAGTTTATTTATTATTTATTTCATCCGAATTAACAATTTACTGGACATTCCATTTAAACCTATTGTTCTTTAAAACTTATGTCCAGGGTTCGATTTCTGCTTTCTTTTATTTCCATTTTAACTAATCTCTCTATTTTTATACTTACATGAACAGGGGACAGCCCTTATCATGTAACATGCGGAGTTTCAAACAAATACTTTCCTATATATATTATTCCTTAATTGGAATTCATTTTTGAGATGAGCATTATATATTAATTTATTTTTATTTCGGACTATTATTCTCATCTTTATTAGTTGTTGTTTTTCGAAATTCGAAGTTTCTATCCGTCGCGGTTACCACCTGATGAAGGCCAGAGGAATAGTTGGCCAAAACGTTATGAATAATCAAACCAATAAAATATGAAAAACAACAACTAATAAAGATGAGACTAATAGTCCGAAATAAAAATAAATTCATATATAATGCTCATCTCAAAAATGAATTCCAATTAAGGAATAATATATATATATATATATACCAATCGGTACAGACCCGACTATGGAAGATCAGATAATAAATAAACGTGGATTTATAAGATCAAAGAATCCAACCTTGATTGCCCTTCGGGGCCCGTGGCGTAGTTGATAGACGTTGAATCTCTACTGTTCTAGATGAACATTGTCTGAAGATAGCGGTTTCAATCCCACCCGAAGCATGCCAGAGGTTTACTTGGCCAAAATGTGGTGAGACGATAACAACTACGGATGGCAATGATTGCTGAGAATGCAGTTAGGAGATTCGAAGTTCCTATCCGTCGCGGTTACCACCTGACGAAGGCCAGAGGAATAGTTGGCCGAAACGATGTGAATAAACAAACCAATAAAAGATGAAAAACAACAACTAATAAAGATGAGAATAATAGTCCGAAATAAAAATAAATTAATAAATACTTTCCTTCTCATCAGAGGAGAGGAGTTAGTTGTAAAGAAATCTTGTAAAGCATTTAATGAAACTAGGTATGAATTGGATCGTACTAGCATGAAACTGAAGTGGACAGCAATGAAAGCAGGGTAAAAAGGAAAAATGGTTTCACGTGAAAGGGTGTTCCCATGATTGGTGAGTATAAAATCCAGGAAATTTGTAAAAGATCCAAGTTTATGTTATCACTTGCCAGCAAAAAAATAAACTGATGGGATCGTTCAAGTGCCAAAGATTTATTAAAAAAATCTTTAGCCAATAATTATTTAAGAGTGTATGTATATATATATATATATAAAAAAAAAAAATTAATTGTAACATTAAATAAATTAAATAAAATATACAAATAAAATATATATAAATTAAATAAAATATACAAATAAAATATATATATATATATATTAAAAAAAAATTAATTGTAACATTAAATAAATTAAATAAAATGCTTAAAACTTTTAGTTTGAAATTTTAGAAAACGAAGTAATGTTATAAAAATATTTTATTCAACAACTAAAATCGATTTCAAACTTAAAACAACCAATAACACTGGACGGATACGTTTCTCTTTCCAGCAAAACGAAGAGAAAACAAAACAAAAACACTCTTTTTCTTTTAGAGTAAGAAGAGAATATTGTTTTAAAAAAAGTTATAATTTTTAATAGATATATTCGTGTTATTTATTTGAAGAACACTAGCAGGTGGGGGGTGTCTTGCTTTGCCTAGGCATAAAATATGCTTAAATATGATATCTTAATTTGTCCAGATATGCGTATATATTGTTAGTCATGATTTCAAAAGTTTAAAAAAAAAAACTATTTAGGTGTCATCCGCTAGAATTGAAACCGAAAGCCAAATCGTAGCATTCGAAGCTGGTGACGTTTCCACTGTACCAATGCGACACGTATATGAACCGATTAAAAATTAACTAAGACGAACGTACAAAATGTATAACGAATTTTTTCAATCTTGACCCCTTTTTGATCCCTTAAAAACTATTTTAACAGCTAAACACCCATAAAAGAATGGTCCGTAAAAAATCTAATCATTTGAGGCTCTTAGCGCCGCTCTGTGACTTTTAGTCTTAGAGGAGATAGTTTGAAAATATGAAGACAGCCTTTTATATATTAGATTTAACTGACACTAACAATTATTTTTATGGACAAAGAACTACTACTAGTTGCCCAGAATCCCAAGAACAATAGGAGCCCTCTATCATGTCTGGAAGTAACACAATGTTTAACAAGCGAGATCAGAGATTTGCCACTGTACAACTCCTGCTCTCTATCGATCCAAGTTATGACAACAGGACCATTGCCAGCACCCTCAAAATCCATCGCTGGATTGCCATGAATAACAGACGTTCCCAGGATGATGAAAACAAAGTTTCCGGCCACGGTTATGGTGTGGTTTCAAGTGATGTCCACATTATGCCACCTTGCATCTTCAGAATCAGCTTGAAAGTCAACACTAAAGTGTACCTGGATTTGCTGAAGTGTGTGATGATCCCATTATGCAATCAAACACTGGGTGTAGCAGCAGGACTCTGAGAGCTGACCCACAAGTCCAAAGAGATCCATGATTGTCTTCAGAAGGAGTACTACTGGCTTTCTTCTCCTCCATACCTGAACCCACTGGACTACTTCATTTAGTCATATGTTGAGAACATCAACATGACCTGCCACAACACCAAAGCCAGTCTGATCGCTACCAGTGCTTGTGGAAAAGGCATGCGGCTAGTCCTGCACCCATGTCGCAGTGATAATTGAGGCTGAAGGCAGCTACATTAATTAGATGTCAGCTCTACTACATAATAAAGTTACTTGAATTGATTTTTTTTAAATAAATGTTATTAACTACATCTGTAGTGTTTTTTTTTTTTTAGGACGACAAAATTATCGTTCCACTGTGTGTTAGATTGAAAATAATGAAATTTGATGACTTGTAAGAATGAGTTGTGACAAATGTTTCTTAACATTAGATTTGAAGATGGACAAGTTGTAGATTAATCTTTGTCTTCATCGTGATTCATATAGTGTCTCTTCAGTGTAGCTAGCTTAAACTTTTCTTCGCACAAAAAGAGAAAGATGTTTGTTTGGAGTTTAGTTTATTTGGAGGCACATCTCATGCGAGAGAGATAATTTTTTTGTATTACTAAGTTAACATGAATGGGTGGACAGCGAACATACTCAGGAGTGGGGGAGGGGTAGAGATTTTCACCTTTGATGACTTTAACTTTTGAAACCTTTTCTTACATCTGCATCAGTTTCTACTTAAAGTCTTCTCGTGACATCACACGCCATGTCTGTTGATGTTGCTGTTTTTTCTTTACTTTAATCTTACCTGACATTCTGCAAACTCCTGAAATATTTCCCCCTCTTTATATCTCCCTCGTTAAAGTATGGTGTTCAGACCTTTTCTTGATATAAAATACGTGGTATCTAACATGTGGAGAAAGTTCAACCTACTGAAACGGTGCAGAGCCTATCAGATCTGTTCTATGAAAGTCGACTGAAAAAACCTTTTCGCTCTTGAGTGTTAAGAATTACGCTGTGTACTCATTTTTTTTTAATCACGTTGACACACCGATTCCTGCTGGATCATCGCAGTTAAGCAACATTGAACCTGGTCAGTACTAAATGAGTGACCATTTGGGAGTTCCAGGTCCTCTCCATTTATCTTGACATTGTTTCTGGTGGTCCTGGATATTTCCTTTCCACCGGACTCAAACAGTGTCGATTCAGGAAAGGTATGGTTGGAGATTGCGCAACCCTTGCCTCACAATTACATGTGCAGCTGCCCCTGCAGAAGGTATCCTTTGTCTTTCGAGACTGAATGGAGGCATCATTGATCCCATTTTTGCCTATAATCTTATGAATGGTCATTATGATATACCTCATGACCTTTTCTTCATTCTTGCACCAGAAAGAGGTTTGCATGAAATTATTTTGCTGTTGATTTCAATTAAACAAAAGGAGAGACACTTTCTCAATTAGGATTTGTAAATCTTGGAATAGACTTCCTAGTGACATAATAAATGTGCCAACAATCTCATCATTGGGTTTTATATCATTTATGATGTACCTCAGGATGTTTGCTCTTGCATAAGAAAGACGTCTACATTGGTACTACAAGAAATTACTTCATCACCAATTTTGATTTAACAGAAGGAAGACTGCTTTCTCAAATCGGGATCCCTGGACCTTGGAAGATTTCCAGGTGAGATAATAAATGTATCAACAACGCAACAATTCAAGATGAATTTAGACAAATACTGGAATGCTGTTTCCTCTTCTGCGTAAATTTTTACCATCCTTTTCCTACATGTCAACTGAAGCAAACTTGTTTTAATTTTTGTCAAATAAAATTAATTGAATTGAATCTTGGTATTTTTGTGGAAACTTGTTTCTTAAAGTTCTGAATTTTTTTAGATGTGGACTGATTGTTTGACTTACTTGTATGGGTTGGACTATTGTTCTCATCTTGAGTGTTATTTGTGTAATGTTTTGGTCAGTTTGGCCGTTGACCGTCATCGGGTATCTTGGTTGTTGTTTGAAAAAAAAAAATAGAAAAGTTACTTGTTCCGTAGATATTTTCCCTTTTGTCAACCAATGTTTTTCACACATATGAAAGCACAACCATAAAACAGAGACCAACGCCAAGAGTACGAAAATACTACAGAAATAGTTACTTTTCTCCATTCTTTTCCAAGCAACAATTAATATTCATAAAGACAGTCGAAGGCCAAACTAATTGAAACATTGCACAATATAAGTGATATAAACTTTATCTCTCAAACCCTATGTCACTTTGACCCGCATTTACTATGTCTTTGTTTAAAATTCATACTAGCTCATTTTCGATATACGCTCTCACCCTCCCAATAATGTAACACTGATGCCCATATTTCTTTGTATGTTTTTGTTATTGTTTTTTGTTCTTGTAAATTTCACATTTCTTCTTTTTCAATTTTGTTTTTAGGAGACGTGATAGCTCCAGGGGATTTGCTTTGTGATATACAAACTGATAAAGCTGTTGTCAGCATGGATGTTGAGGAGGAAGGAATTCTTGCCAAAATACTTGTGAGTTTATTTTGTCATGTGTATATTTATATTTTATATTTTTTGTTTTTGATTTTTTTGGGAGTTAATTTTGTGATATGTATATTGGTTCCCCGATTTATCAGTGAGGGATCTATGTCTTCAGTGGTGTACATGTGTCCGTTAGTCCGGACGATTGCAAGATAACCGTTCATTAGTTTTTCCTGAAATTTTATCACAAATTGTATTTCATTAAATAGATGTGCACAGTAAAAAAATTTTTTTTTGTGAAAATTCCCGTTGCATCCCCAGGGGCTCAAGAGGTCAAAAATGTCACATTTTGCCTCATAACTTTTGATCTATCCATTAGATTTTCCTGAAACTTGGCCAAAATGTGGAGCCCATTGTTCTTAATATAAATTCAGTATAGGTGATCCTGGCAAAATTCTGGTTTACATCCCTCTAGGACTTTTAGGCCTAAAAAAATGCCTTTTTTGGAGCTTTTTTTTCATATTACTCAAAAACTTGATATGTATGTCTATATAGTGGTTTTCCATGATTTTGAATTCAAATATACATGTCTTAAGACATGAAACTGCACCATTTGTCCATTTTCACTGAGGTTCAGCGTTCCCAGAGGCTCAAAAGGGGTCACAAATGCCCCCAAATTATAAAATGACACTTTTACCCCATAACTTTTGTTCCATCTATTAGATTTTTGTGAAACTTAGCGAAAATGTGAAGGCAATGTTGACCCTTCACACTTCTCGTATTCATCATTTCTTCACTATTTTTTGCAAATTTTAAAATTCCATACATAGATCTAAAAAGACGTATCAACGCATATACAACAGCGAAATGGCAAACCTACTGGAATGAACACCTTAACTTCAGGAAATCATACCAAAAATCAAGACAAGAACAAAATACGAAACTAAACAGAAAAGAAGTCAAACTAACAAGAATAAAAATAGGCCATACTCACTTAACCCACTCATATCTCCTAAAAAAAAAGAAAGCCAACCCATCTGTATACCTTGTCAAACACCACTCACAATCAAACACATTAATTGAATGTACTGATTTTGTAACAGTAAGACAGCGATTCTACAAAGAAAACAATATTAAAAAGTTATTTGATAAAAACAATCCCCACACCATACTCTCATATCTTAAAAAAATTGGCCTTTATAAAAAATTTTTAAAAAGAACCCTTTATACAACGGTCCTGGATATGGCCTAAAACTATATCAGATGGTGAGACCCCACCTTGTGGGCCTTGGGGAGTGTGGAGCCACCCTTTAATTGCCATTGCTCCCAGGTCCACTCTGACCTGGAGTGGTGGTACCTGTTAGGGTCCCAACTATAGGTTAAATAGAATCCGATTTAAAAAACAAATATACTCCATTAAAAATCGTTCCTCAAAATAACTAGATTCGGCATTAAATAACCTGAAAAGGGTTGATATGCCGTAAAACAAAACCAACCAACCAACTATTTTTTTGTGGCGTGAAGCACTAGAAGGGGAGTACGCATGCGCTGCTTGTTTATATATTATTATTTATTTATTTTATTTTTTTGGGGGGAGTTAATTTTGTGATGTGTATATTTATATATTATTTTTTGTGTTAATTTTATGATGCATATATTTATATATTATCAGCTGCGTTTCCAAAAGTAAAGCCTCCTATTTTTTCTCTTTTTTTTTTTTTTTAACTTAAAAAGTACAAGATCTATGAAGACGGTGATACCATTAAACTGAGCACTGATTTGTGCTCCAGAATTTATTTTTCTAGATAGTCACCACTTTTCTCAGTGCACTTTTGCCAGTAATTCAATGATGTACTTCTATTTTTGACGCACATCCATGATGGGGGTTGCTTTCTTAGCATCTCACACCATCAATATCTGCAACAGAGGTATGACACTTTCAAGTTATGGATGCATAAGTTTAGTCATCATAACAATGTAATTTTATAATTCCCTCTGATCCATTCAGACAAAATAAGAAAAAATAGGAGGCATTATTCACTTATCTTGTTTTTTTTTGTTTTTTTTATTAAAATGTCTAAATTATTGTATTTAACTGACTATGAATGCAAGGTAATTTCAATGCATTGCATTATAATAACTTGGTCGTAAAAAAAATACCACATTAGGAAAGGTGTTATTCAGAGCATTCTCGCCCTGACATGGTACAAAATTAACTTCGCAGTCTAGTTTTGGGAAGATGATTTCTTCCGTTCTCTACAGCCTCATCTTCACAAAACCAACGTTACTAGTCTTTCTCTACTCTCTTGTTATTTGCATGGAAAGTGCTTCACTAAGCTCTAATCTCTGGTTCCTCTCTGTAAGACATTCACAGCAATCTTAGTATCACTACTGTGAAAAAAAAATTTTCATTTAAGTCTCTGTGTATCTAAAATTAAAATTTCCATGAACAAAGTTTCTTTCCAAGAACTTCTAATCTGTGGAACACATTACCACGGGACTGCTCCCAGCAGATTACAACATGGTTGTTTTCAAACAATCTCCAGAAGTAATCAATAATTCTATTCACCATTTTCAATAATCCTCTCATTATTCAACTGACAATCATCTCCTCTTATTAACCTTTATCTTCCAGTTGCTTTTAGCCTTGATAATAGTGACTAATTAATAAAAATATATTTAAACCAAAGAAAATTAATAACTTTTGTTTTCTATTTTTTGGGGGAGGAGGGAGGATGTTACTGGTACAGTTTGTGCCTCATACTAAAACTAACTTTTTGTCTGCATCTTCCAGCAAGTTTATATAAACAGCTGGAAGCTGACAAAGCACTTAGCCAATCAGATTGCGAGATTGCAGATAATTTTCAGTTGTGAATTGAGTAAATTGTGAGATTCATCTGCGTTAACTACAACAGAAAATGCCCAAATTTTTAGAAAATGAAAAGAAAAAATAGTGATTGGATATTTTCACTCCAGCCCTAACCTAAAAAAAATTGTAATAAACTGTTTCTTTTTTTTTTTTTTTTTGTAGAGAAATTAGAAAAATAAAATATTGAAGTTCAAGTGAAACCAATGGTATCTGCTGAATTGTCACATCACAGTAATGAAAATATCAAAAAATTCCGAAAAACAATAAGGTAGAAAATTTATTATGAACGAAAACAATTTTCGAAGACAATTAGCAAAAATTAAGTTTTGCTAAATTGACCAATGATTGAGTTTTCAGAAAATATTTACCTCCCTTTTCTTATAATTAGAACTCTCCAGTTTCTTCTTTGTAAAACTCAATTTTTGCTGATTGTCTTCCAAAACTTTTTTCATTAATAATTAATTTTCTACCTAATCGCTTTTCATAATTTTGGGATATGCTCATTACTGTAACATGACAATTCAGTAGATACCATTGGTTTAATTTGAAATTCAATATTTCATTTTTTTTATTTCACTACATTAAAGAAGAAACATTTTTTAACCATAACCTTAAAGCATATTTCTAAAAAATGATAATGCAAAAAAGACTGCCTTCCTGCAGTGATTTAGTCCACAATACATTGTAGTCTACATTGCACTGTAGAGAACCTACTGTTGATTTTATGAAATTATTTTTATGCAATGACTTAAATTTAAGTTTAAAATTCAAGTCCAGAATTATGGTTCAAGTGTGCTCTAAACAGAAACATTTATTTCAAACATGCCCCTGCCTTATCAAAGAACTTATTGATTTTTTATAAAATATTTTTATATATTGGCTTAAATGACAAGTTTAAAATGCAAAATTCAAGTATCATGGTTCAATTGTGTTCTAAAGAGAAATATTCATTTTGAATGCACCCTTGCCTTATCAAAGAACCTACTGTTGATTTTATATGTTCTGCTTTTCTGCTTGTGCGGTGATAAAACTTCTCAAGTACACTTGTGATGATCTTTAATCAGATTTCTTAAAGATTTTCAATGCTTAACAGAGGCATTCTGATACAAAACCTATGTAAGAACACTCCCAGACACATAAAGTATATTTGTGTGAAATTTCGTTAAAATTGGTCCAGCTGTTTGAGTTCCATAGGGAATGCACTTGTACACACACACACACACACACACACACACACACACACACACACACACACAGTGCCTTTTATATATATATAAGTAAAGATATTTTTCTTTTGTAGATGCCAGAGGGAAGCAAAGATGTGAAGGTTGGTCACTTGATTGCCCTTATAGTGGAAGAAGGCGAAGATTGGCAGAATGTGACAATTCCAACTGATGGAGCTGAAGATTCAGCTGCACCCCCACCACCTTCAGTTTCACCTCCAGCTGAACCTTTCCGTAAGTACATTGGCTGACATAAATATATTGTCTCTATTTACTATAAAGTTAATTATAATATCCAACTCCCCAAAATGGGGCACACTTAATGAAACGTTTTTTGATTTAAAAGATAAAACTTGGTTTTATTGTTTAATTTAATTGTCTCTGAAGTGCCAGACAAACTAACACTAGCATTTTTGTCCATCGTTGTTTTGAACAAACCAAAGTGTCCCCTTGATGTAAATATCCCTGACTAACCAGACAAGCAACAAAGTTCCACACCTTCATTATAGAGGTCACCGATGCTGGCGACCCTTCTATTCTAATAGTTTCTTTAAAAGTCTGCTGCAAAAGATACAATATGGGATTTGATGACAAAAACTAATTGGGTGAATAGTTGTGAGGAATTTTTTTTATATATTTTAGTGTTGGGACAATAAATTGGAATTGGGAATTGAAAAAATCAGAACTTTTAAGGAATCGGGAAAAATTTGTGCCTAGTTTCCAATGCCAAAAACAATTCTTTTAATTATCTCTTTTTTTATTTGATTTTGTCTAAAGCAAAATTCTTCCACTACAGGTTGTAATGTTAAAATAGTAAAGTAATATTTATTGCTTTTAAAATATCAAAAAATCTATAGATCATCCGACTCAAGTGTATTTTTATGTTTGAGAAAATATCTGCTCATTTAACATGTTTTGTTTACCATAATCAGGAAAAAATAGCACATTTTTATAGTTAAATATTTATAGAGAATTTATAAAGAATCGGAATCGGTGATTGCATTGGAATCATGAAAAATCTTTGAATCGTCCCATCACTTGTATATTTTTAATTTTTAAATGTTACTTCTTTTTATACATTTTTGTCTTCCAGGAGGAGTAAAAATCTCGATGCCTTCCTTGTCTCCAACAATGACAGAAGGAGTTATCGTCAAATGGCACAAAAAAGAAGGTAAGAAAGCAAAAAAAAACCCCCCCAAAAAACTTATTTTTTTTATTAATCTATGTAAAATGTGAATGCAATTTTATGTTCACACACACACATGTATATGTGTGTGTTAGACAATAGGACCCCCCAGGTTGTCATTGATGGACGTACATCCAAGCAGCATAACATTAATGCGAGAGTGCCTGAAGGGTCGATCCTTGGACCACTATTATTTCTGATATTCATAAACGACCTCCCTGATCATATTGTGTGTGAGATGACTATATTTGCTGATGATACAATGCTCTATAACATGCACGAGGGAATAACGGATATACATAAATCTAAGAATGGCACAATCGCTGTACCGATTCAAGTAATGACAATAGGACCATTATCAGCACCTTAAAAATGCATCACTGGATTGCCACAAATAGCAGGGACATGCCCAGGATGATGTATTCTGGCTACGGTTATGGTCTTTGATCTGCTTTCAAATGAGGGCCACATCATGCCACCTCACATCTTTGAAGTCAGCTTGAAAGTCAACAGCAAAGTTTACCTGGATGTGCTGAAGTGTATGGTGATCCCATAATGCAATTAGGTGGCAGCAGGACTCTGAGCTGACTGACAAGTCCAAAGAGACCCAGGCTATGACTTTGTACCCTGAACCCGCTGGACTACTTCATTGGGTCATATGTCAAGAACATCACCAACATGACCTCTCACTACACCAAAGCCAGCCTGATTGCTGAGTATTTGCCTACTGGCACTTGTGGAAAAGCCATGCTCCCAGTTCTGGACCTTGATTGATGGTGAAGGCGGCTACATGGAATAGATGTCATCTCTACTACATAATAAAGTTACTTGAATTGATTTTTTTCAATAAAAGTTTTTAACTACATCTGTAGTGTTATTTTCTTTAGGACGACAAATTTATCGTTCCACTGTGTGTTGGATTGAAAATAATGAAATTTGATGACTTGTAAGAATGAGTTGTAACAAATGTTTCTTAACATTAGATTTGAAGATGAATAAGTTGTAGATTAATCTTTGTCTTCATCGTGATTCATATAGTGTCTCTTCAGTGTAGCTAGCTTAAACTTTTCTTCGCACAAAAAGAGAAAGACGTTTGTTTGGAGTTTAGTTTATTTGGAGGCACATCTCATGCGAGAGAGAGAGAGATAATTTTTTCGTATTACTAAGTTAACATGAATGGGCGGACAGCAAACAGACGCAGGAGTGGGGGAGGGGTAGAGATTTTCACCTTTGATGACTTTAACTTTTGAAACCTTGTCTTACATCTGCATTGCTCAGCTGCTACTTTAAAGTCTTTGTTGATTACAATCTCATGAAATATTTCTCCTTCTTTATATCTCCCTTGTGAAACTTGTCAATATGTAACATGTGATATTAAACATGTGTAAAGAGTTCAAAGACAAACTACTCAAACGGTGCAGAACCTATTGGATCCGTTCTATGAAAGTTGACTGAAAAAAACCTTTTCATTCTTGAGTATTGACAATTACTTTGTGATCTCATTTTTGCCTACAATCTCATGAATGGTCATTATGGTATACTTCATGACCTTTTATTCATTCTTGCACCAGAAAGAGGGTTGCATCGAGAGTACAAGGAATTATTTTACTGTTGATTTCGATTGAACCAAAGAAGAAACACTTTCTCAATCAGGATTTCTAGACTTGAAATAGACTTTGAAGTGACATAATAAATGCACCAACAATGCAACAATTCAAGATGAATTTAGACAAGTGCTTCTGGGTAAATTTTTACCATCTTTTGTCCCTACATGTCAACTGAAGCAAAATTGTTTTTAATTTTTGTCAAATAAAATTAATTGTATTTTTTTTTTTTTTTTTTTTTTTTTTTGGGGGGAAACTTGTTTCTTAAAGTTCTGAATTTTTTAGATGTGAATTAATTGTTTGTATTATTTGTATTGATTGGACTATTGTTCTCATCTTGAGTGTTATTTGTGTAACGTTTTGGTCAGTTTGGCCTTTGACCATCTTCAGGCATGTTGGTTGTTGATTGGGAAAGAAAGGAGAAAAGTTACTGGCTCTGTAGATATTTGTCAACCAATTTTTTTCACACATACAAAATCACAACCATAACATAGAGACCAACTCCAAGAGTACGAAAATACAAGAGTACAAAACTATCTACGGAACCAGTTAACTTTCTCCTTCCTTTTCCAAACAACTACTATAATACTATCGCCTCCCAGGAGGGTTACTTGGTTAAGGAACGTCTTGGGAATGCAACCAGCTCCTCAGGGAATAAACGATATCTAACGATAAGCACATCAATAAAAACGGGTCGATATGTTGTTAGCTATAACTGTCTGGCATGGGTCGCTTCTTGTGTGTTCATTGCGTTGTTACAGGCAGCTTTCTGTCGTCGCATTCATGGGGGGAACCGCAGGCTGAAATCGAACACTTGTACAAAAATAGCGAACAAATGCATTTTTATAAAAATATAATTTATTTAAGATTTAACAATGAGGAGCATATTTTTATAAAACCAGCTAAAATCAGACGCATGCTATGTCGCGTTTGCCGACCCCAGAATGCAAGCATCAACTGTTTAAAAACAATACAATCATATTTTAATTCTCTCTTTCTTCATTGAAAGAGAGAGAAAGGGAGTGAATGAGAGAAATAGAGAAAGAAAGAGAAAGATAGCAGAGAGAATGAGACAGGGACATAAGAGAGAAGATATATTCATACAGGTTAAACATTGAAGAGTTCTCCTGGTTCGACCGTTCAAATTCTAAGGCCTTATATCGTTTTGCCTTGGTGCAATATTATAAACAAACTGTCATTCTTGGCTTGAGTCATCACAGAACATTTTCAAAATCACAAACACCTGTTTTACACAATTGCACCGCACAAGTGAACTTCAAGTTAGGCACAAGGTTTATTTATGTAGGAGCCCCCAGCTCCCTCAAAAGAGGCTACATCATTGTGCCACACAACTAATATTCATAAAGACAGTCGAAGGCCAAAATAATTAAAACGTTGCAAAATATAAGTGATATAAACTTGTTTATCTCTCAAACCCTATGTCACTTTGACCTGCATTTACTATGTCTTTGTTTAAAATTCATACTAACTCATTTATTTGCTATTCGACATAGAATCTCACCCTCATAATAATGTAACACTAATGCCCATATTTTTTTTGTTATTGTTTTTTTGTTGTTGTAAATTTCACATTTCTTCTTTTTCAATTTTGTTTTTAGGAGACGTGATAGCTCCAGGGGATTTGCTTTGTGATATACAAACTGATAAAGCTGTGGTCAGCATGGATGTTGAGGAGGAAGGAATTCTTGCCAAAATACTTGTGAGTTTATTTTGTCATGTGTATATTTATATTTTATTTTTTTTTTTTTTTAATTTTATTTTATTTATTTTTTTTGTGATGTGTATATTTTATAGATTATTTTTTTGTGAGTTAATTTTAATATGCATGTATTTATATATTATCAGCTGCATTTAACCGATGTTGCCCAGGAGTAAATAATTTCATTTGGGTTACCATTTTTTTTTTTTTTTTTTTTTTTTTTTTTGTATGTCTTGCTATCTCCGGTTAGACCAAATTATGCATTAATATGAGCATTCTCTTTGGCAATGACAATGGCTAAGTGTTTAACGACATGAATAACACGAGAATTCTCATGACAGTTTTCTGAGTCTTTCTACTTCCGCGCTTATGACAAATTGGAAGCGAGTGCTTGTGATACTATCACTAGAAGATTACCATTGGGTTAAAAAACTCTTTCTATCCAGTTTGAATTTTCATCAGTTTCCTTCTTTTAGATGAGTTGTCTTCATCTGGATGAGGAGTTTCAACTATTTCCTCCCCACCTTTGTATTGTAACTCTCTGGAATATCAGAGGGTGGTTAACAGGTGCTATACTTTGCGAAAAGGTGACTTGGGACTGTGCAAGTAGGAGCATTCATCTCCCTGAAATATATAAGGATTGAGCCAAAAGTAAAGCCTCCTATTATTATTTTTTTTTTTTTTAACTTTTTTTTTTTAACTTAAAAGTTAAAGAGTTGTGAAGATGTGGTGCCATTAAAACGCACACCGATTTGTGCTCCAGAATTTATTTTTCTACATAGTCACCAGAATTCTCAGTGCACTTTTGCCAGGAATTCAATGATGTATTTCTACTTTTAATGCACATCCATGACGGGAGTTGCTTTCTTAGCATCTCACACCATCAATATCTGCAACAGAGGTATGACACTTTCAAGTCATAGATGCATAAGTTTAGTCATCATAACAATGTAATTTTATAATTCCTTTTGGGTTAAATAGAATCCGACTTTAAAAACAAATATACTCCATTAAAACTCGTTCCTCAAAATAACTAGATTCAGCATTAAATAACCTGAAAAGGGTTGATATGCCGTAAAACAAAAACAACCAACCAACCAACCATTTTTTTTGTGGCGTTATCTCACATGCAGCACTAGTGTTACATGATAAGGGCTGTCCCCTTTTCATGTAAGTATAAAAATAGAGATTTAGTTAAAATGAAATAGAATAGACGAAATTCGAACCTCGTAATTTAGGTTTAGAAATAGATTACGAGAGAGAATTAGAAAATGGAATGTAAAAACAAACCATTGTTTAGCTTAGAGATAAAATAGTTTTAAGAAAAGAAATGTGCATTTGTCAATTCTGTTATGAAATTGAATTGAGGAATGCAACTATAGGATAATTTAATAAACATGTTTTTAACATATTAGAAATATAGGTTACTGGAAATATAGGTTAAAATTCCTTTTGTAAACAAAGGAAAATGTATTGGACACGCATTTTCAGAACACGTGAAAGAAGACACATGTTTTAACATGGGTATGATGTCATGGAAAATGGGAAGTTCTCAATATAGTTAGAAACTTTATAGTTAAGCAGGAGAGTCTGAGGACGACATACGACAGTCTGGAGTCCAGAGATGGACAGTCGAACGTCTGGAAGCGAGACGGTCACCTTTGAAACATAGAATGTAAAACTTTGAATTCCTGACTAAGAAAACCACCGACCGGTCCATGGAAATAAACGCGTCATGTGTTTTTATAAACGTCGTCTTTGTGTTGTAATTCTACCAAAAGGTAAAGTGAAATTGTCATTATATGTCTTATATATCCTGTGTTTTAAAATGTCTTTACATACACAATGTCTCTACATCTCATATCTACAATGTGAACACTAAGACTGTCTCAACACTGTCTCCTCACTCTAAGAGCTTCTACTACACTTCTAAGTATGAACATTTTATATATATATGAATCTCTTCATAACACGAACACAGAACGTAACATCTCTCTTAATAAGACTCTCTAAGACTCACTTTTAATAAGACTTTCCAACAACAATAACAAACAATAATAATAATAATAATAACACTAGAAGGGGAGTACACATGCGCTGCTTGTTTATATATTATTATTTATTTATTTTATTTATTTTATTTTATTTATTTATTTATTTCTTTTGGGAGTTAATTTTGTGATGTGTATATTTATATATTATTTTTTGTGTTAATTTTATGATGCATATATTTATATATTATCAGCTGCGTTTCCAAAAGTAAAGCCTCCTATTTTTCTCTTTTTTTTTTAACTAAAAAAGTACAAGATTATAAGATAATCTTTGTCATTGCATTTCGCCAGGTTGAAACACTTCCATCTCTTGTGAAAAAAGTCGTATTTGGGCCGAAAAGTTCAGATAAAAGTTTGACCGCCTCAGAAGATTTCCAGTTCTAGGTAGTCAATGAACTTATTGTGTCCTGTGCTCCCTAGTTTCCTTAAAAGTAAGAGGACCTTTTTGTATTGCTCCACTCTTGGCAATCAAAAGTGAATTAAGTTTTCATATATCCTATAAAAAGGGTCAAACGTCTTTTCCTGCTCCGGTATGTAGGTGAACGTTTCAATCAAATTCCATATGGTGTTTTGGTAAAAAGCTGTGCTGTTGTTTCATTCTGTTCAACATTTTTAAGAAAAGTTCCTCTTGTCTGTTGAAGTAACAATTTCTCCTCCAACATTTGTTGCCGCTGTTGCTGTTTATCTTCCTGTTCCGACAGTTGTTTTGTGGCATTTATTTTGACTCGAATTGTCGAATTATAGGAAAAATTGTTGTTACTGAAATTGCTGTTGAAATTGCAACTAGAGCTGTCTAGTTTGTTCTTTTACATTTTTCTCTGGCTTTTGCTGCACCTTGAGCAACTGCGTGATAAAGGGCTTCCAGTCCTCCATCTTGGATATCTATACCAAGCGAACGACAAAAAAAAAACCCTTTTTTTATATGAACACTAGGAAAAAAAATGTTGAAAGGAACAAAAAAAAAAATGTCCTATCTATTTAAAAAAATTTTTTTTTTTAAATATATATATTGTGACAAAATACTCCCTTTTCGATGTCTCAGACAAAACCCGAATGAAGAGGGAGGAGAATCTCGCGAAACCAATATCAGACGTTCATTCTTTAGATTTGACCATCACCCGATCCAGGCTGATTGTCTTTGGAATCTATAGCCGATAAGGTTTATAGCTATTAATTCATTTCGTTATTAATATTCTTTAATTCTGGTGATTAAAATTATCTTCCTTTGGACTTAAGTACGTCTCCATTCAGGTACAGCAGGGTGAAGTTTAAATTCGAATCCAACAGCGAAATTTTAGTATATACATAAATATATAATCTCCCCTTCCTTTTTTTTTTTTTTTTTTTTTTTTTTTTTTTTTTTTTTAGATATATGAAACACGTACAACTTCGAAAAAGATCTTGCAACAGTTCAAAATTCAAATAATAAAGAAAATGATAATACAGAAAAAGTCTGAATATAACTGTTTGTGCGTCTTGCGCGGATTTATATTTTTTTTATAGCCGCACTTGAAAATAAATACGTTGACGAAAATTATCGATATTCTTAGGAACAAAATGGGTGTGACGCGTATTCAAGTTTTACTAACCGTAACTGGTGGAGTCACTTGTCATCCTTTTATATATTTTCTTTTTTTTTTTTTATATCCAACGGTTTACAACCTGAAGTTTGGAGTGCGGCCAGCCGTCAATGTACGCTGTTATCTCCCTCCCCCAAATTCTGCAACTAATTTTATTTTATCGTCGATTCTCGACCATGGCTAAGAAGTGAAACTTGATCTGATTGGCCGGATCTCGACCAATTATGTTACTGTTTACTATCCTCGTCACCGTCATCATCATCATCACTATTAATACAGTGTTCACTGATATTATATTGGTTCGCGACAATATATATATATATATATATATATATATATATATATATATATATATCACTTGAGGTTTTCAGGTCTAAAACTGTGAAAACTGAAATAAAAATGGAGGGAAAACTTTTTCCAAACATTTAAGAGTGGACAAAAATAGCATTTTTGCCTTCCAGCACCCCAAAATATGTCCTTTTTTTTTTCTTTGTTTCATAAAATATAATGTTCACTTCCAACAACAATCAAGAAAATAAAATATTCAAAACTTGAGAAAAAATCTTGAACAAATTAAAGATGTTACATTTTAGTTTTCCAGTTTGCAATGAATTAAATCCATGAAACAAGTCAATGTGTGCTAAATTAGGTCAACCTTTTAAAATGGACAGTTTCTTGTTCTTCAAAGGAGACAGCTTTTTTTTTTTCTTGTAAAACTCAGTTTTTGCTAATTGTCTTCCAAAACTATTTTCATTAATTAATTTTCTACCATGTTTTTTGTAATTTTTTATATGTTCATATCAATTCAGTAGATGCCATTGGTTTAACTTGAAATTCAATATTTCAATTTTTGAATTTCAGTACAATAACGAAATACCATTTTTTAACCTAATCTTAAACCATATACCATAAAAAAATGTAAAGACATTTTTTTCATCCTAATCTGTCCATTTCAAAAGCTGTACCAATACAAACAATAACAAAACAAAATTTAGCAAAACAAAAAAAATAATTTAACAAATGTAATTTTATTGTTAAAAAAATAATAGTGCATTATATTTTTTATCAAAAACTATTTTTACAAAAAAAATTTATGTACAGTGACTTTTTTTTCATTGTTTCATTATTTTTTCCTATTTGATAGCAGCTCCTTCTTTTGATTTTGACACTGGGTTGTTTTCATTTGCTATCTTTCAGCTATTTACATGAACAGCCAAAAGATGCTGACAAAATTTAGCATGAATCACAAACTGTACTGTTTTTTGTCTTTTCACAAGAAAAGAAAATTTGATTCTTATTCAGAATTCTTCCTATATTAAAAAGCAAAAAAAAAAAAAAAAAAAATCAGTATGACGTATGTAGCCATATTTCAAAAATATGTAAATTGATCAAAATCCGATACAAATCCTATGTAAGAACACTCCCAGACACATAAAGTATATTTGTGTAAAATTTCAAAAAAATTAGTCCAGCTGTTTTGAATCCCATAGGGAATGAAGTTGCACACACACACACACACACACACACACACACACACACACACACACACACACACACACACACACACACACACACACACACACACACACCGTGCCTTTTATATATAAGTAAAGATATTTTTCTTTTGTAGATGCCAGAGGGAAGCAAAGATGTGAAGGTTGGTCACTTGATTGCCCTTATAGTGGAAGAAGGTGAAGATTGGCAGAATGTGACAATTCCAACTGATGGAGCTGAAGATTCTGCCCCACCCCCAGTTTCAGCTGCACCCCCACCACCTTCAGTTTCACCTCCAGCTGCTCCTGCGGTTGGAACAGCTTCCAAGGTTAACGTTGAAGACATCCATTCTTTGTAAGACCTCAATTTATATAATTATCACATTTTTCATTTCTCCATATCTCTTCTCTTCCTTTGTCGTTTTTTTTTTTTTTATATACTTTTGCAGAATAAGGACTGTTATCATTAGAATTCTCTGGGTAATTTAGATAAAACGCCGGAAGATGCTGAATGAAATTTTTCTGATTTAAAAATTTTTCTAGCCTGATAGAGAGAGGACACTTTCTTTGAAGCAACTTAAGGTATTTCCTTGATATATTTGTTTGAGTTCATGTTTCCTGTGAATGTTGAGCCAAGGAGTTTGAACAAAAATCTTTCAGGTCGCAGATCATTAGTCATGGTAATCAGTGGTTGAGAAGGTTTCTTGTAACTGTTAAAGGAAAGCAGTTTAGTCTTAGTAGCATTGAATGTTACCATTTACATCCCTATTCCACTATGGACTGAAGATCATCCTCTAAAGTTTCAGCCATTGTTCTTAGATGTGTGATCTTTCATTTTCCTCTCGTGTCTTTTCTAGTGCAGTGTCATCAGCAAATATACTCCTCTTAATCAAGGAGGTCATTTATGAATACAGGAATAATAAAGGACCAAGAATCAACCCCTGTGGCACACCTGTATTTATATCATATTTTGACATATGACAGAGAACAACCTGGATTTTTCTTTTGTCTAAGAAGGATTAATTATGTTAAGTATTCGTCCAATAATACTGTATGATTTAATTTTCATGAGATTTTCATGCCATACCCTGTCAAAGACCTTAGATATATTTTGGGGCTACTGCTCTAGCCTCCCCTGCCTTATCCAATGTGTGGTATATGCCTTCAAAGAGTATAGCTAGGATATTTGCAGTAGAACGAGTTTTTATATCTATGAGGTGGTGGACTAATGTTTGATTAAGGACTCGGAGATTTAGGCAAAGAATGGGATAAGGATAATGGAGCAATAATTGTGTGGGTCAGTTCTTTCACTAGAATTTTTGGAAACTGGTACCACAGAAACTATTTTCTAACAGTTAAGGAAGCAAGATACAGTAAAAGAGTTTGGAGAGAACTGGGGCAAGCTCAGCAGAGCATTTTTTTTTTTTTTATAGCATAGTAGGAACAAAGTGAGGGCCACCCATTTCAAGGTGTCTAGTTTTTATCAAGAACATGAGAAGGTGTGATTTTCAGATCATCAATTGTGGCTTCTGTCTGCAAAGAGAAATTTGGGTGGGAAAGTGAAATTGGAGATGAACTGCCAGGCAAGCAGATTAACCTGCTTGGTTTCTGCGCAAACTTCATTGTTATTGGATAATGGAGGCCAATTATTTACTACACTGTTTTAATTTTTCCAGAAACTGCGAATTTCTAATTTCTGCGACTCAATGCTTTTCCTGGTGATTTTGGAATGCTTTCTCTTGACTGCAGCTATTTCACTTATGCAATTATTTCTACCTTCTATATACTTTTGTCTATTTGTATTATATTTATGTCGGATAAAGCTGCAGAATGTATGCTGTGTTTGAGCAATGGCATCTGCACAAGTAAAAGCGAACTATTAAGAAGAGTAGAATTTGCTATTAAACTTGTGTGAGAACATGTACTTCAACTGTGGCTTTGAACCATTGAGTAGCGCCTCATTTGCGCACTATTTTGCAGGAAGAGAAAAAATGCTATTTCATCAGACATCTTTGATGTGAACCATGATGGCTTCCCAGTCAGCCTTGTTGAATACCTTGTCGTTTTGAGCTATGGCTCCTTAACTTGGGATCGAGAGTTTAGGGTGATGTCTATGATTATAACAACATCATCAGCATTTCCGAGTGGGCTCTAGACTTTGTTACACAAGCATTTGGATATTTGTTACAATCATTCAGAATTGTGGTCAGAAATAAATATAGGAATGAGATTTGCTGATCCAGACAGATAGGGAATGTGACTGTCTGCGTCAGGGAACGGGATAGAAAAGCTGTGTGATGCTATCAGCTGCTTGTGTAACAAGTCAATTACTGTGATGACTATTAAAATCGTCAAATACATGTACATGGTTTCTAGGATCTGGGGAGAGTGTTGCATTTATGCTGTCAGATGTGGTTGATTAGGGGTGCAGTTCTGACTCTAGGTAGAAGGGTTGAGAAAATATGAGTAACGATATGTTGCAAGTTTCATCTAAAGCACATCACATGGTTGTTTGATTTTAGTTTGGATTCTCTAATCAAGGGGAGGATGTTACGAATATAAACTCCAAGTCTGTTTAAATCCTTATGACAAAGTGGGAAATAATCAGACTTGTTAAAATGGTTAGAAGGGATGGAGAAATGTAGGTGGTTAGCGCTAAGATATTTGGAGAGTGATTCTTCATTTTCTAAGCTAGTTTTAAGTCTTTGTGAATGGGAGTCTCAAGGGAGGAAATGAATTGGTATTGCCTGTGTGTGTGTCATGTGAGAAGGCCTGCCATATTTGATTGAACCAAAACCTGGTCCTTTCAAAGGAAGGGCAAAGTGGGCATATTTATATGCGGTTAATATTTTTTTATCAATTGATTAAAAAGAATGGAAAGAAATTTATAAGATGATAAAATACTAATTTAGTTTTTCTTATTTTCTTTTTCTCTTTAAATTAATGCATGTTTTATTTGTTGCGTTTCAGGACAGGAGTTGGTCCTTCTGTTAAAAAATTGCTCGAAGAATATCTTATCAGTCCAAAGGAAATACAACCAACTGGCCCGAAAGGCCATCTACTGAAAGGGTAAACAAAATTTCAGTTTTCTTTTTCTTAATAATTTTAACCTAATAATAATACTAAAAGGTGTATATGATTAGCACAATGGGTTGATATGCCATAAATAAAAATAATGATAATAAAAATAATAATAAAAATAATATTAATAAAAATAATAATATTAATAATAATATTAATAATAATATTAATCAAAATAATATTAATAATATTATTAATAATAATATTAATCAAAATAATAATAATAATAATAATAATAAAAGGTGTACATGATTAGTGCAATGGGCTGATATACCATTAATAAAAATAATGATAATGTAATAATAATAAAAATAATAATAAAGATGTACATAATTAGCGCAATGGGTTGATATGCCATAAAACAAAACTGAAAGCAATTCACTTTTCATTTTAGAGAGAAAACTGAATAATTTTGTGTTCTTGTTCAGAAATGGAGAAAAACCTGTATGATTTACATATCCATGATGAAGCAAAAATATCATATTCGAAAAATCACATAACTGATGAAATAATCTTATTTTTAAATAAAAAAAAATCAAATTTTATGACTGAGATATGATCATCTGCGATTTAAAAAAAGTAAATAAAATAAATAAATAAAAATCCTATGAAACAAAAGGAAATAATTCATACTTGATTTGTTGTAATGCCTACAAATTTCCATTAATTGCTTAAAAATGATTTTCTTTTTTGAGTATATTTTCATTTCGTCATGGGTACATTATACAAATTTTTCTTTATTTTTATTGTTTAATATATTGGAAATTTTAGACAAGAACCATTTTTAAAAATTATTTTTATTAGCAAGTAAGTCTTAGTTTCAACACTAGCTTCTAAGTGAATGCTATAAAAATTATAACATTAAGAATAACATTTTCCCAGAAAAATAATTGGATCATTCTATCGCTCCAGAATGTATATCTCCCTCTTGACTCAATCCTTTTTTTAAATTTTTTTTATTACATTTTCACCCCAAACAAGGCACATTGCCACTTTGGTGTAGGGGGCTACTATCAGGGGAAACAACTACTGGGGTACTATGTAGGGATTTGGGCAGCAAGATGTTGGTTCACGTTGCACTTGAACTTCTGCATGTCAGTACAGTTGGGGGAGCAGTGACCTGGAATGGAATTCCAAAGTCTAGCGGTTCTGGGGAAGAAACTACCGGAGTAGAAAGATCTTTTACATCTAGGGATCTCTACAGTGTGGGGGTGGGATTTTGCAGCTTGTCGGGTCTGTCGAGGGTGTTCACGTCGTGGGGGCACAAGTGCTTGCAGTTCATCAGAGCATTCACCATTAAAATACTTGTAGAACAGGCAGAGGGATGCAACGTTTCGTCGATGGGACAGAGGCTGAAGCTTAGATGCCAGTTTAGGGCCTATCAGATTTGCGACTCTCTTTTGAACCCTGCCAAGGAGCGAGAGACTAGTAGCCGATGCACCAGCCTAAATATGACAACAATACTCCATACATGGGCGAATGGTTGCCTTATAGAGGTACAGGATACTTTCGGGTGTTAGTAGTTTTCTAGCACGGTAGAGAGAGCCCACCTTCCTGGCAATGCCCTTGATGTAATTGTTCCAACTCATGTTTCCTGTGAACGTTAGGCCAAGGAGCTTGAAAGACGTACTCTCAGATAAAGAGTCGTTGGCCATTGCTATAGGTGGTAGAGAAGGTTTCTTGTAATTATTGAATGAAACCAGTTTAGTCTTGGCGGCATTGAACGTGACCATCCATTTTTGTCCCCATTCCACTACTGATTGGAGGTCATCCTCTAGTGTTTCTGCCATTACTTTAGATATATGTTCATTTGTTTTCCTGTCGTGCCTGCTATACAGCATGGCGTCATCAGCATATATACCCATCTCAGAGGCAATTTTGTCGGGGAGGTCATTTATGAATATCAGGAACAGTAGAGGTCCAAGGATAGATCCCTGGGGCACTCCCGCATTTATATCATATTGTTTAGATGTCAGACCGTCGAGGACAAACTGGATTTTTCTCTTATCTAAGAAGGATTTAATTATGTTAAGTATTCTACCAGTGATACCGTATGATCTAATCTTCCTGAGGAGACCCTCATGCCATACCCTGTCAAAAGCCTTAGATATATCTAGAGCTACCGCTCTGCCCTCCCCCGCTTTGTCCAGTGAATGGTATATACATTCAGAGATTAGTTAGGATGTCTGCTGTGGAACGGGCTTGTCTAAATCCATATTGTTTGTCAGGCAGAAGTTTAGCATCTGTAAGGTGCCGGACTAGAGCATGGTTAATTATGGTCTCAAATATTTTGGCAAAAAGTGGGAGGAGGCTAATGGGGCGATAATTTGATGGGTCAGTTCTTTCGCCAGAATTCTTGAATACTGGTACCACAGAAGCAGTTTTTCCAACAGCCCGGAAAGCAAGATTCATTAAGGCATTTGTTGTAGAGTTTGGAGAGAACTGGAGCTACTTCAGCTGAGCACTTTTTTAATAGCACAGCTGGGATGAGGTCGGGTCCACATGCTTTTGAAGTGTCAAGATTTGTTATGATAGCATGTAATTGAGCAGGGGTGATTTGTAGATCGTCTTGCGTAGCGTCTGTCTGCATAGGAAATTCAGGTAGGGGGTGGTTAGAAGGGTCCAGTGTGGAGTTTGAGACAAACCGACTGGCAAGCATGTTAGCTTTCTCGGTTGCTGAGCAAAGAACCTCGTGATTGTTGGTTAGTGGGGAATTGTTGATTGCCCATCATTTACTACACTGTTGTAGATTTTCCAGAAGTCACGAGTTCCTAGTTTTTGTGCTTCTATGCGTTTTTTAGTGGTTTTCATAAATTCTCTCTTGGCTGTCGCTATTTCTTTCTTAACGTTACTTCTTGCTTCTATGTGCTTCTGTCTGTTTGAACTGGACTTATGTCGGTTAAATCTGCGGTATGCATGCTGCCTTTGAGCAATAGCAGTTGCGCAGGTTGAAGTAAACCATTGGGGAGAGTGGGGCTTACTATAAAATTTCTGCATGGGAACATGCGCTTCGATTGCAGTTTTGAACCATTCAGTGGTCTCGTTTGCATACTGTTCAGCAGGAAGAGAAAAGATATTTCCCCATGGGGCATCTCTGATAAGATCTCTAATGGCTTCCCAGTCAGCCTTTTTATAATATCTCGTTGTTTTGAGCACTGGCTCTTCAGTTTTGGGTCTAGAGTTTAGGGCGATTTCAACCATTATCACTGCATGATCAGCGTTCCCAAGTGGGCTGTCAGCTTTCGTTATACAATCATCACGAACTGTGGTCAAAAACAGATCTAAGAGTGATGAGTGTTGTTCTTCCTGATCAGGGAAACGGGTTGGAAAAGTAACAATTTGCGATAGGGAGTGAGATATAGAGAAGCTGTGAGTTGCGCTGCCCGCTGCATCTGTGTAAGTAGAGAATCCAAGCCAGTTTTTGTGATGGACATTAAAGTCACCAAATACATGTACTTGGGCGCTAGTGTCGAAGGAGAGTGCTGTATCTATGCTGTCAGATACTTTGTTTATTATGGTGCAGTCTTGGGTCGAGGGAGAGTGGTAGAGAAAGTAAAAGTAGCTAATGTTGTGTTGCATAATTAGTCTAAAGCACATAAAGGCTTGATCATCCGTTTCTAGGTTTGTTTCTCTAGTCAAGGGAAGAGTATTACGAATGTAAGCTCCAAGTCCGTGCATATGTCTGTCAGAGTCCTTACGGCAGAGTGGGAGATATCCAGGCATGTTAAAGTAGAGGGGATGGAGGAGTGTAGGTTAGTCTCACTTAGTGCTAAGATATCCAGGGTATTTGTTAGGAGAAATGCTTCAACATCAGCTAAATTAGTTCTAAGCCCACAGATATTTGTGAATGCAAGCCTCAAGGGAAGAGGCAAGTTGGATTTGTTTGACCCTAAGCCTGGTTTAAGCTTATTTTTAGATTGTACTTTCATCATATTTTTAACGAGTTTCAGTTAGGTTAGGGGGAGCCGAACAGGACGTTATGCAGAGTATCACACATGCATCACAAGTAGACCATCAGCTGACCCTCCATCTACTAGGACTGTGGCCTCAGGAAAGCCCACCGGGGATGAGTGCAGGCTCCCTTTCCATGCGCGACATGGCACTGCAAACATCCCGATATTATACGACTGTTGATGGAGCAGCCGCTCTAAGCGCTACCAAAGAGTTAGGGTCACTGTACTACCAGTCGGAAACAGCAGCCAGTAACTGTCAATCCGGTACCCTCAACCCATCAGAGGAAGGTCAACCCAATCTTTACCTGTATAAGAGTCAACTATGTTCTAAACTAGAGTACTGTTGAGTAGGGACTTTCTGGCATTGACAAGGTACAAAACTGGCTTTGAAATCTAGTGGGGGATGTCCTCTTCTCCTCCCTGCTATCTTTTTATCACAGAGGAGATGTAGCAAGTTTATCTACGCTCTATTTTCATGACAGGTGCTCGACTGAGCTTCAATCTATGCACTCCCTCTCTGTAAAACATTCACGGTAAACACTCGACTAGCTACAACCACTACCAACAATTTTCCTTACTCCCTATCTGTACCTAAAACTAAACAAAAATTTCATAAACAAAACTTTCTTAAAACTGTTTGTGGAAGCTGCTTTGCCATCTATCACATGATCATTTTAAAGTCCCACATAAACAAGTTCTTGTTGTTGTATTTGTAAATCAGTTTCTACACAATTTCCACCATTACTGATCATCGCAGTGTTCTTTCATTAACTCTTATTTTTGAGTGGTTTGTGGGCCTTGATAAACGCTGACTCTTTTGTACCCCCCCCGCTCCCACCAAAGAACAGGTTTTTCTTTGTTATAATAACAAAATTCAAAAATTAAAATATTGAATATCAAGTAAAATCAATGGTACCTACTCAATTGTCATGCCTCAGTAATGAACATATCCAAAAATTATGAAAAATAGTAAGAAAATTAAGTATTAATGAAAATAGTCTTCAAAGACAATTAGCAAAAAAGTTTTGCTAAATTGGCCAATAATTTTCAGTTTTCAGAAAATATTTAGGTTTTGTTATGAGTCGAACTCTCCCTTTTTTTTTTTTTTTTTTTTTCAAAACTCAATTTTCGCAAATTGTCTTCGAAAACTGTTTTCAATAATAATTTTCTACCTAATCGTTTTTCATAATTTCTGAATATGCTCATTACTATGACATGATAATTAAGTAAATAGCATTAATTTTACTTGAAATTCAATATTTCAATTTGTAAATTTTCGCTATTAGAACAAAAAACATTCAGAAAAATACACAATTAATTCTAAGTTAAAAACTGAAATATATGTTCAATTTATTAAAATTGTGTTGTGTTCTGTGTAAATTTCTATCACTGTTTTCCTACATGGCAACTGAAACACGATTGTTTTATTTTTGCCAAATAAATTGAATTTAATTCAATTACAGTTTTTGTCTTAAAAGAAGAGTTAAAACTAACATAAATAAAAAAACCTTAACTTAGTTGTTTTTTTTAAAATAAAAACCCTTTAACTAAAAAACAAAAACATTTGTAATCGAGTAATCAAAAAAACTGTTAGCATGGTCATGTTCATAAAAACCAAAAAGACTTACATTCAATTGAAAAATGACAAATCGCTTTAACATATCAAAACTAATTTCAGTTATTTTTTGAAAAGCAAATCATTTAAAATATTCCAATAAAAATATTTTTTTAAGTTTTAAAACTTTTTTTAACACCTTCTTCACTAAGGTATTCTTTAATTTTAGTTTTGTTTTGTAAAAAGAAAAAAAAAAAACTCTAAAAATATAATTTTCGTTTCTTTGCATTTTCATATATTCCAGTTATTTTATGAACCTAACCAATAATTGCATCTTAGTGTCCCTAGATAAAATCAAAGGGAAATTTAAATCAGGTCTTTGGATTCCTTGAAAAATCTTAATCCTTATTGAAATGTATTTGAAAGTTCTGTTAACATGTTGATTTCTGTAAGATACATAGATTAGTAGAAAGCTTTGGTGTTCCTTGGGATTGGATGAGAAATCCTATGTCCTGTTGTACCCAGACCATAACATCATTTTGATTCTTGTTCAGAATTCCTCCCTATATTAAAAAAAAACAAAAAAAATTTGTTTTATGTAACAAAACAAAAATATCATATTCCAAAAATCATATAAATTGATAAAGTTTTTTATTATATTGTGGATTAAATAAAAGGTGATATGCAGATTCCCAAGTTCAACAGAAAGATTCCAGAGTTCAAAAAGATATGCTGTAAGAAGGTCGGAGGTTACATTGTCAAACACGTTGTGCCAATAACACTCAAGATAAGAACAGTAGTTTGAATGATCCAAATAATCCAATTTATCAATCATCTTAAAAAATCAGAAACGTTTTCTTGTTTATATTATTTGTATTAAACGGACTATTGTTCTCATTTTAAGTCTTATTTGTGCAACGTTTCGGTTGAATTGTTCTCAGGCATGTTAGTTGTTGTTTGGAAAAGAAAAGAGTAAAAATACTGGCTCCTTAGATATTTTCGTATTTTTTTCAGATAGTCTCTATTTTATCGTTATTGTTTCATGTTTGTGAAAAGAGTGATTGCCAAAGAGGAGGCAACTCTAATAAAGATCAACAGGGGATTATCTCCCTTCCATCGCTGAAATGTGTGTGCAATGCTTGTTTTTCCTACAATTAGAGGCTCCAAATTAATCTCTAGGCTTGGTTTGCTTAATAATTGTTCGTTTTTAGCATATGTGCTGCTTTTTTGAGTTGTCTGACCCTCCACCTTGTTTTTTTTATTTATTGAGATATTTTCTCCAGAAAAATTTTTTTGCATTTTCCTGGGTTCACTCTTATCCCCTAATTTGTTTTAATTAAGAGACTTAAAGCTCAGAAGTAGAAAGCTTTAATTTAACAAAAACAGCAACAAGGAGTCATGAGCATAACAAATATTAGAGAATTCATTGCTCAGCATGTTGATTGCATAAAATTGAACTGACATTTGTTGAGCTTATAGACATCATTCATTTTTTGCCTTGTTACAAAGCGTTTGGTAGGATTCATAGGTAATAAGGATTTTTTGACACGGATCACAAGAAGCTTCCTCAGCCATGAAGAATCCATCACAAGATGAGACCAGACTACAGTTGTGGACCAAACAACTAAAATATGGCCACCTTCTACTGATATGGGAATCTCCCCTTCTGAGGCCATCCCTCATGGTTCAAAAGCATCCTGGCCTTAGTGGAAAGCACTCAACCACCTGAGCACAGGAACGGATTGATCAAAAGTTGCTATGATCAGATGGGGCTATAAAACTGGTGCATTCATCTGTGAATGTGGACAGGAGGACCATGCGATAGAACACTGTCTTGTCTTCGACTCCTGAAACCACTGCAACTTGAAAGATTTTGCAGAATATAACAATAATGCTGCATAAAGAAAGTAACGTAATGTACTTGCAATAACCTTTATCCCTGAGTGGCTTCCGGGCCTTGATAAGTGGTGACCACTGTGTAAAAAAAAAAAGTGTTAAACGTGTAAGAACAATAGAACTATAATCAAGGGGAGTTAACTTCTTTTCTGTTTTAGGCGGAGTTATCTCCTCCTCTTTTTTTACCTCCGTTTTGTGACTTCTCAGCTACAGAAATGAGAATGGAGTGAGACGAATGCTGGCAGCAACCAAGATATGACTTTGAATCCGGATGGAGATCTATTACTTTTGTTTATAATAGTTGTAACACATTAACTGAAGTAATATTGGATTAAGACTGATGTAATTTGTATCGTTATGTGTTGCCCCCGTGTAAATAAAATCTATACGGCAAGTCAACTGTGAATATTCTCATGTACTACTTTGTGCCGTGTGCAACACACATGTACACACACACATTGGTTTTGGTTATAATGCATTAATAGTTATGATGATGCCAACATCCCATTTATAAAAGACTACATGCTGCAAAGAATAAAAACTGAAAAACTTGAAATGTTTAAAATGTGATTAAAGGTTATACGTATCTATTAAATGCAGAACATGAATAAAATATTGCTATTTTATTAATTTTTATTTTTTTATGGAAATCGCTCGAGACAAAGCATGAGGCCACTTGATGTAAGGAGCTGACAAGAATGAAAGATGATTATTGCAAAGACGACTTTACTTTTGAAGAGAAGAAAGGTTATATGTAGAAGGAAAACAGAAACTGTTTGATTAGTTTCTTTTTTTTAAATGTATATTTGTTTTCTTTATTCCAGAGATGTACTCTCTCTCATTAAAAGCAAAAGTCTGCACAAAGTTGATTTGACTCAACCAGCCCCAGTTGCAGCCCCAAAAGCAGCAGCCCCTGCGGTGGCTCCCACTGCACCTGTCAGAGCACCTCCAAAACCTTCAGCACCTCCTAAAGCAGCAGCGACAGCAGAATCAGCAGAATTCATAGATATCCCAACAACGAATATGAGAAAGGTTATTGCAAAGCGGTTAACTGAATCCAAGGTAAGAAGATAGAGAACATCGAAAATTGTTTTTTAATGTGTGATCCAAATAATTTGGTGAATCAAAAATGGAGGTTGCAATCTCGAAATTATTTTCTCAGTCTTGAGATGTCATATTCAGTGTCGAGATCTTGAAATCAAGATTTTCACAACTTGTAATTCTTGATCGGTTATTAAGCTTATGCATTCAATCCTTTATGGAATATATATTTTTGATAGGTGTGTGTGTGTGTGTGTGTAATTTATTTTATAACTAGCAGAACACAATCTGTAAATTAAAGAGTTCTATGCCTACTAGCTTTTAATATTTAAAATTATAAAAACAATACTTTGAAAATATGGTGTGATAAATATACAAATTGTGACGTAATTACGATGAGTGTTATAATCTAATACCTTTGACTTGCCAATTAATTTGATAAACAAGGAACACGGATAACACATAAGAGGAACACAATAGAATAATAAAAAAACAAACAAACAAACAAACTTGTTTTTATTCCAAACTCTTTTCCAACAGGGGCAAACAACTCTGCATTTATTGGGCAGGAGTTATTTCCCTTCAGTTGCACCTCATAAAAGTATACACTAACTACATTTAAGTTAATTTACATTTAACGTTTAAATCATTCGTTGACATCTATGCTGATGACCCGACCATCTACGGCAACACATCAAAGGCTGTAAATGACAAAGTTCTCTCTGATTCTCTCTCCTCTGATCTCGAGCGCGTGGTTCAGTGGGGGAAGACGTGACTGGTTACCTTTAATGCATCTAAAACCAAACTCCTATCCTTACATCATCAATACTCTGATCCCCATCTGGCATCAATTGGGATGGATGGCTCTCGTCTGGGAGAGGCCCCGTGTTTTGACAAGCTTCTGGGTTTGACCTTTACTCCTGATCTGAAATGGAACACGTACATCAAGTCTGTTGCCAAGGTCGCTGGAAAGATGGTGGGATCCTTCTACCGCTCCAGAAGATATCTCACTACTGATGCAATTCTCTATCTATATAAAAGCCAAGTACGTCCAAGGATGGAATACTGCTGCCATATCTGGGCAGGAGCTGCTAAAAACAGCCTATCCTGCCTTGACAGAGTACAAAATAGACTTCGTGGCTTAGTGGGGGATGCCCTTTTCTCTACCCTGCAACCTCTCTCCCACAGAAGAGACGTTGCGAGCCTATCCTTGTTTTATCGTTATTTCCATGGCAGGTGCTCGTCTGAACGCCAATCTTTCACAAAAAACACCCGTCTAGTTGAATACACGGTGAAAAATTTCCCTCACTCTTTATCTGTGCCTAAATCAAAACGCGCATTCCATGAACAAAGCTTCTTTCTTAGAACTGCACACCTGTGGAACTCTGTTCTGTCTGCCTGCTTCTCACCTGACTACAACTTGGATGTCTTAAAGTCCAACGCTAACAAATTACTAATGAACCGCCCCCTTAAATAAACACTTCATCAAATCTCCACACTAACGTAATGTACTTGCAATAACCCTTATACCTGAGTGGCTTCCGGGCCTTGATAAGTGGTGACCTCCGTGTAAAAAAAAAAAAAAAAAAAATAATAATAATTAAAATTAGATTTATTTTTTTTTGATTTTATGCCAAGAATTTTCATTTGTGTTGAAAAACTTGCGTTATTGAAACATTTTTAAGAAGCAAATATTTATTAACATTACATTTTCTTTTTTTTCTTTTCTAGACCACCATTCCTCATAGTTATGGCTCAGTTGATTGCAATGTGGGAAATGCAATTAAACTCAGGAAACAGTTAATGGGTAAATATTAGGATACCTATTTATATTCTATAGCTATCCTATTGCTTTCAAAATATGTGCTTATTATCTACTTGAGTGAAATTTTACTTAAAATATTCAAAACATTTGAATTATTTTGTTACTTTTACTTATCTCTTCCACATTTAAAAAAAAAATTGTCCGCTCAAAGCAGGGTAAAGTTTTTAGTTGCTTAACAAGTCTTTTTATAATTAATTTAGTGAATTTGATAATTTTTTTATATAATTAATATTTTTGAAATTATTTGGGTTTGAAATTCATCCTGTTTTTATCCTGAATATTCTATGCCTACACACGCAAAAAAAAATATAAAATTATATAAACATTATGTAAACATTATATAAACATTATAAGGAGTTTATGTGGATTGACTAATGTTTCGAGATTAACATGCTATCGTGACTCTAAAATCTAGAAATTGAAATCCCAATTATAACATGTTAATGTTGAAATGTTGGTTTATCTCTGTAGACTCCTTATTTAATTTATTTTTACTTGTGTTCACCTCAAACAAGGCATATGGATGTAAGAGACTACTATTTGGGGTCATGTTTAAAAGAGCTGAGCAAGATGTTTATTCACACTACATTTAAACTTCTGCATATCAGTACAATCGGGAAATCATGTAACAAGAAGGAAACTCCAAAATAGAAGAAACTATTAGAGTAGAAGAATGCTTCTGGCATTTAGGGACTTCTACAGTGAAGGGGTTTGATTTTGTTGCTAAATGGCTTTGTTGGGTATGTACATTGAGGTGGCACAAGTGCGATGAGTTCATCAGAGCACATTTCATTAAAATTCTCATAAAACAGACACAAGAATGCAACATTGTGGTGATGGATCAGGGGTTGGAGATTAGTTGACAGTATGAAACCTATTAGATTGGAGACTTTTTTTTTTAAATCCTGTCTACGAGTGAGCGATTAGTTGTAACCCATATGTGAAAATAACACTTCATGCATGGGCAAGTAGTGGCTTTGTACAGGTACAGGATACTCTTAGGTGTAATCTTGTAAATGTTTATTTATAAAAACTTTACATGTGTATTGATCGCTTTTGAAAAAATATTGGTTTTTAGTCTATATTATTAATATAGTTGAACTTGTGTGTGTAAAGAATTAAATGAAAAAAAAATCTAGCATTAATTTTGTAAAGAATTAAATGAAAAAAAAATCTAGCATTAATTTTGTAAAGAATTGAATGAAAAAAAAATCTAGCATTTTGTAAAGAATTGAATGAAAAAAAAATCTAGCATTTTGTAAAGAATTGAATGAAAAAAAAATCTAGCATTAAAATTGGAAAGAATTGAATGAAAAAAAAATCTAGCATTAATTTTGTAAAGAATTGAATGAAAAAAAATCTAGCATTAATTTTGTAAAGAATTGAATGAAAAAAAAATCTAGCATTAGTTTTGTAAAGAATTGAATGAAAAAAAATCTAGCATTAATTTTGTAAAGAATTGAATGAAAAAAAATCTAGCATTAATTTTGTAAAGAATTGAATGAAAAAAAATCTAGCATTAATTTTGTAAAGAATTGAATGAAAAAAAATCTAGCATTAATTTTGTAAAGAATTGAATGAAAAAAATCTAGCATTAATTTTGTAAAGAATTGAATGAAAAAAAATCTAGCATTAATTTTGTAAAGAATTGAATGAAAAAAAATCTAGCATTAATTTTGTAAAGAATTGAATGAAAAAAAATCTAGCATTAATTTTGTAAAGAATTGAATGAAAAGAATCTAGAATTAATTTTGTAAAGAATTGAATGAAAAAAAATCTAGCATTAATTTTGTAAAGAATTGAATGAAAAAAAATCTAGCATTAATTTTGTAAAGAATTGAATGAAAAAAAATCTAGCATTAATTTTGTAAAGAATTGAATGAAAAAAAATCTAGCATTAATTTTGTAAAGAATTGAATGAAAAAAATCTAGAATTAATTTTGTAAAGAATTGAATGAAAAAAAATCTAGCATTAATTTTGTAAAGAATTGAATGAAAAAAATCTAGCATTAATTTTGTAAAGAATTGAATGAAAAAAATCTAGCATTAATTTTGTAAAGAATTGAATGAAAAAAAATCTAGCATTAATTTTGTAAAGAATTGAATGAAAAAAAATCTAGCATTAATTTTGTAAAGAATTGAATGAAAAAAAATCTAGCATTAATTTTGTAAAGAATTGAATGAAAAAAAATCTAGCATTAATTTTGTAAAGAATTGAATGAAAAAAATCTTGCATTAATTTTGTAAAGAATTGAATGAAAAAAATCTAGAATTAATTTTGTAAAGAATTGAATGAAAAAAAATCTAGCATTAATTTTGTAAAGAATTGAATGAAAAAAAATCTAGCATTAATTTTGTAAAGAATTGAATGAAAAAAAATCTAGCATTAATTTTGTAAAGAATTGAATGAAAAAAAATCTAGCATTAATTTTGTAAAGAATTGAATGAAAAAAATCTAGAATTAATTTTGTAAAGAATTGAATGAAAAAAATCTAGCATTAATTTTGTAAAGAATTGAATGAAAAAAATCTAGCATTAATTTTGTAAAGAATTGAATGAAAAAAAATCTAGCATTAATTTTGTAAAGAATTGAATGAAAAAAAATCTAGCATTAGTTTTGTAAAGAATAGAATGAAAAAAGATCTGGCATTAGTTTTGTAAAGAATTGAATGAAAAAAATCTAGCATTAGTTTTGTAAAGAATTGAATGAAAAAAATCTAGCATTAGTTTTGTAAAGAATTGAATGAAAAAAAATCTAGCATTAATTTTGTAAAGAATTAAATGAAAAAAAAATCTAGCATTAATTTTGTAAAGAATTGAATGAAAAAAAAATCTAGCATTTTGTAAAGAATTGAATGAAAAAAAAATCTAGCATTTTGTAAAGAATTGAATGAAAAAAAAATCTAGCATTAAAATTGGAAAGAATTGAATGAAAAAAAAATCTAGCATTAATTTTGTAAAGAATTGAATGAAAAAAAATCTAGCATTAATTTTGTAAAGAATTGAATGAAAAAAAATCTAGCATTAGTTTTGTAAAGAATTGAATGAAAAAAGATCTGGCATTAGTTTTGTAAAGAATTGAATGAAAAAAATCTAGCATTAGTTTTGTAAAGAATTGAATGAAAAAAATCTAGCATTAATTTTGTAAAGAATTGAATGAAAAAAAATCTAGCATTAATTTTGTAAAGAATTGAATGAAAAAAAATCTAGCATTAATTTTGTAAAGAATTGAATGAAAAAAATCTAGAATTAATTTTGTAAAGAATTGAATGAAAAAAATCTAGCATTAATTTTGTAAAGAATTGAATGAAAAAAATCTAGCATTAATTTTGTAAAGAATTGAATGAAAAAAAATCTAGCATTAATTTTGTAAAGAATTGAATGAAAAAAAATCTAGCATTAGTTTTGTAAAGAATTGAATGAAAAAAGATCTGGCATTAGTTTTGTAAAGAATTGAATGAAAAAAATCTAGCATTAGTTTTGTAAAGAATTGAATGAAAAAAATCTAGCATTAGTTTTGTAAAGAATTGAATGAAAAAAAATCTAGCATTAATTTTGAAAAGAATTGAATGAAAAAATCTAGCATTAATTTTGTAAAGAATTGAATGAAAAAAAATCTAGCATTAATTTTGTAAAGAATTGAATGAAAAAAAATCTAGCATTAATTTTGTAAAGAATTGAATGAAAAAAAATCTAGCATTAATTTTGTAAAGAATTGAATGAAAAAAATCTAGAATTAATTTTGTAAAGAATTGAATGGAAAAAAATCTAGCATTAATTTTGTAAAGAATTGAATGAAAAAAATCTAGCATTAATTTTGTAAAGAATTGAATGAAAAAAAATCTAGCATTAGTTTTGTAAAGAATTGAATGAAAAAAAAATCTAGCATTAATTTTGTAAAGAATTGAATGAAAAAAAATCTAGCATTAATTTTGTAAAGAATTGAATGAAAAAAAATCTAGCATTAATTTTGTAAAGAATTGAATGAAAAAAAATCTAGCATTAATTTTGTAAAGAATTGAATGAAAAAAAATCTAGCATTAATTTTGTAAAGAATTGAATGAAAAAAAATCTAGCATTAATTTTGTAAAGAATTGAATGAAAAAAATCTAGCATTAATTTTGTAAAGAATTGAATGAAAAAAAATCTAGCATTAATTTTGTAAAAACAATTTTACTTTCAATTGAAATCCTTTACACTCATTAGAAAAAAAAAGTTATTTTTTTCTTTGTATCCATTTCAATTTTAAATTTTGAAATTAGTACAGAAATAAACTAGTGAAAAAAGTATTTGTTTTATATTTTGTAAATTGTAAATAAAACGTATTACAATTGTTAAAAAAAAATAGTGACTTATATTTAGATACAAGCAGGGCTACTTGCCGTTGCTCAGGGCCATAAAATATCAAAATAAAACAGGTTATGTATGTAACATGTTTATATTAAAACTCCTATCTGTCTGTCTCTCTTAATCTGTCCCTTTTTCCCTTTTTCATATCCATCATGCTATCTTTTTCACCTTCCTGCAGCCCATTCCTCTCTTGTATTGAAAATAATGTCATTCATCTCCTCGTTATATAGCAATATATATATATATATATATATATATATATATATATATATATATATATATAGATTGGTTGAAAAAAAAATTCAGTTTTACTGATAGTACAAATTGGATTGTAAAAAAAAATGTTCAGAATGCCTATCCTGTGAATGCTTGGGATAATCTGTTATATCCTTACTTTAAATAAGAATACAGCAAGAAACACAGGGTTATGGGTGAAAGACAAAGAGGTTTACTTACAAGGGAATACATGTAACATAAGAGTTACTCGACATCTTTTCTTATTCTCTTCCTGTCTTTTTTCCTTCTGCCTCAGTCACGTGAGAGGGTCAATATATACATAGTTCGTTTCATCTATGAAGGGATGTTAGGTTATTCCATTACATCACAATCAAAGAAGTTAACTACATTTTTATACGGTAGAATTTTAGTCTGTTATTATGGTCAGAGTTACCTCCCTTCTAATTTGCATCGTTCGTTTATAACCAGTAACAGTTTATGGTTTTAGAGTGTGAGGAACCTTTTTCAGAAAATTCACAGAAAATTTAAAACTAACTTTTAAAATTATATATCTTTTTTTCAATCTTTTCAAACATTTTATGAAGTTTTGCAAACTTTGGCAAAGAAAAAAAATATCAACATTAATGTTTAGTGCATTTTAAGTCAGGTAGCCAACATCGTTAGACAGCCTGATTTGGTAGCACTCGTTTATGTTTTGACATAGATTCCTGTATTGTATGTGTCTGGTTTATTGTTTCAAAATGTTATTCTGATTTCATTTATATATTTTTTGTTCTGTTACAGCTACAGGAGATGTCAAAGTGTCCATGAATGATTTTATAATCAAAGCAGCTGCTTTAGCTTTACAGGTGAGTTACATTAACTTACATTGATTTCATCGTATTTTCATGAACATTAACAACAGAGGAGTTATGTGATTGGTTTAATGGATACTGTCATAGATTATGGAAGCAGCCATAATGAGTTCAAATCCAAAGCAGTTTATATAATTACTAAATGAATCTAACATGACATTAACTGTAAGTCTTAAGATGAATCCTGTCTTTTTTCTTTATTAATATGCTACCTGGAAACTCTTTGTTCAAACTCCTTAGCTTAACATTCGCAGGCAACATGAATTGGAACATATATTGAAGACATTGCTAAGGCTGCTGCAAAGGAGTTAAGCTCTCTTTATCGTGCTAGAAAACTACTCGCATCTCACAATATCTCTACAAAACCATGATTCATCCATGCATGAAGTATTGTTGCCGCATCTGGGCTGGTGCATCTTCTACTAGTCTTTCCTTCTCAGACAGGCCCCCCCCCCCCAAGTTTCTAACCTAAAAGATTTCATGCTATCATTCAAATTCTAACCCCTTTTCTATTGTTGCAATTTTGCATCCTTGTAAAAGTAATGGAATGTGCTCGGAGTCAAACTCATAGCATTTGTATCCCTTTGATGTAAATAGCTTCAACTGACCTGACAATCAGCAAAATCCAACCCCGTCACTAAAGAGGTTCCTAGATGCCAAAAAGACTTGAATGAATGCTTTATGCCAATTTGATTAAAGTTGTGCTCATTTTTGCATAAAATACTAATCATTATTAATCATTATTAATCTCTGTGCATCAAATGAATATCATAATATTTAATTCATTGCATAACAAATTTCAACCAGATCGGTCCAGTAGTTTCTCCCCAAAAAGTTAAACAGGCAAACAAAGAGAAATATGAAAAAATATTTTTTTTAAAATAAGATTTTTTTTAAATAAGATTTTTTTTTTAAATAGGATTTTTTTTTAAATAGGATTTTTTTTAAAATAAGATTTTTTTTAAATAAGATTTTTTTTTTAAATAGGATTTTTTTTTAAATAGGATTTTTTTTTAAATAGGATTATTTTTTTAAATAGGATTATTTTTTTAAATAGGATTATTTTTTTAAATAGGATTATTTTTTTTAAATAAGATTATTTTTTTAAATAAGATTATTTTTTAAATAGGATTATTTTTTTAAATAAGATTATTTTTTTAAATAAGATTTTTTTTTTAAATAGGATTATTTTTTTTAAATAAGATTATTTTTTTTAAATAGGATTATTTTTTTAAATAGGATTATTTTTTTAAATAGGATTATTTTTTTTAAATAGGATTATTTTTTTTTAAATCAGATTATTTTTTTTAAATCAGATTATTTTTAAATAGGATTATTTTTTTTAAATAAGATTTTGACAGTTAAATTTTAATTAATTCAACCAAATCGTTGTGAAAATCTAATTAATATTGGAAAAAACTAGATTTACTTATCATTAATGATCGATCGAACAAAGAAATGAAAAAGTGTATGTCGTGTATCTGTGGAGGAGGGAAGAGTAGAAACATTTATTTCAGCAGATTGTTATGTTTACAATCGAAACAGGAATGCTACCAAAGAGTGTGAGTGAGAATTTAAGTATCATGTGTAGGATGAGGAGAAAACTGGCTGCATGCTAGTGATCCAGTGTGCAAGCTAAATGATAGGAAAGCACTTAAGTATCTGAAATGCATTCTGGTAGATTTAATTTCTCAAATTAATTAAAGATGTTTTTTTTTTTGTTTTTTTAAATGTTTTATTTTAAGATATTGCATTTTTGATTTCAATAAATATTTGATTCAGCTTCTATTATATAAAAGGCAGGTGTGTGCGTGTGCCTAGCTAAAAGTCAAAACCTACAAGACAAAGATCTACAAAATTTGTATATTCTTGATCAGCATTGCCGAGAATGAATAAAACCTAAAATTTATTTTAAAATATAAATTAACGCTAAACTAGCACGGATTTTGTTGGTGTGGGTGTTGTTTTCCAATCACTAACTAAAGGGAAGTAACTGAGTTTTCCAATGAGTTAATTCACCTGTGCTGACTAATTTCTCTAGGAATCTATATAAGGAAGTGTGTGTGTCTAGAGAGAGGAATGGGTTGAATGTAGGAGGTGGGGAGAGGGAGGTAGAAGAGAGAGGTGGAATTTTTAATAGAAATACGTTCCATTTTTTTTTTCTCCTGGCAATGCTGGGTAGCCCTTCTAATATTAAATTAAAGATAATAATTCAATATGTAATAACTAGGACTATGACAACAGCATTTCATTATTTTCACTCTTGAGTATATATCCGGCAAAAACACAATCCACCGAGAATCACATCACTCTACATAAAAACATATGAGATATCAATGGATATATACCTGAGAATCAAAACAATGAAAAGAATATGCTGTTGTCATAGCCTTAGTGATCATCAAAGTTACGCTGACATGAGAAACACGTACACACGCATGAATTTGTCTTAATATAGAGATTCTTGTTCTGTTTTTTTGCAGAGAGTGCCTCAGATGAATGCCACTGTTCAAGGAGACACTCCAGTCCTGTCCGATAATATTGACATCTCAATTGCTGTGGCCACACCAAACGGACTGATTACGCCGATTGTACAAAATGCTGCAAACCTCAAAGTCGCAGAGATCTCATCGAAAGTTAAGGTGAGATTTTCATTGTTCTTTTACTTTCATCTTTTGCTATTTTCATTGATTGCACAACGCAAGATAACCTGGTTGATTAGTATTAGAACTGCACGCCTGTGGAACTCTGTTCCGTCTGCCTGCTTCCCTCCGGACTACAACTTGGATGTCTTCAAGTCTAATGTTAACAAATTCCTAATGAACCGCCCCCCTAATTAAACACTTCATAAGATCTCCTCACTAACGTGATGTACTTACAATAACCCTTATCCATGAGTGGCTTCCGGGCCTTGATAAGTGGTGATCACTGTGTAAAAAAAAAAAAAAAAAAAAAAAAAATTCGTAAACTAAAACAATTAGATTTTGGATGATGTAGATTTCGCACTCAGACTACGTTGCATCCCTCTGCCTAATTTACAAGTATTTTAATGGTAGGTGCTCCAGCGAACTACAAGCCTTTGTACCTCTCTCGATGTAAATACCCTAAACAAACCCAACAAGCAGCAAAATCCCACCCCTACACAGGTGACAGACTGCTAGACTTTGGAATTCCCTTCTGGGTTCCTGCTTTCCTAACTGTGCTGACATGCAGAAGTTCAAGTGTAATGTAAACAGACTGCTTGCTGCTCAACTCCCTACATAGTATCCCTGCAATATTCCCCAAATAGTAGCCCCTACATTATTTGGCACTTAGTCTTGTTAAAATGCAAAAAATAAAAATACTATAAGGATATCGTACTTTACAGTCCCTAATTTATATTTTTTTAGTTCTCTGTCAGCATCATTACTGACAGGACCACTGTTCTAGTGTATGAAATGAGTGCCAAACATCCTTTCTTCTAAAAAAAAAAAAAAAAATTCATATGGACATTTTTTTTATTAGTGCCGACATCTATATGCCAGCCATAATACTTGTTGAATAAGGTGCTATAATAAGATTGAAAAATTCAAAACTGGTAAGAAATTTAATACACTAGACACATCTGTATTATTATTCATCGGACTACTGTTCTCATCTTGAGTGTGATTTTTCACAACGTTTCGGTCGATATAACCTCCGACCTTCTTCAGGTGTATCTTGCCGAACTCGGAAAATACAGAAACGTCACTAGACACAACTATCAATTGTATAGTAAAAAATAATTGCCCTTTAAATAATGATTGCATAAAACAGTTTCTAAATGTGCTGTAAAATCAAAAATGATAATACATTTATTTATATCGGGTCTATGGCATCAAAAATCTTTCTTTGCATATTCATCTCTTCAACAATGGTGGGTGCACTAATCCAACTTTTCATTTTAAAATACATCTGGTGTCTTCCATGCTCTATAGAATGGTCATTTCTTAAAAATACAGAACCTTATCGACGAGGATCTAAGTATTATAATCTTTGAATAGCAGAAGTATATATTACTAGCCTGGGTGCTCGGCATTGCCCGAGTGTTTGGAGGTGTGTGTTGAGCAAAAAAAAAAATAAAGTGGTAGTAGGCAGGCAGGTTTGAACCAGTACCGTGAAGGAGGAAAAAAATGTAAAAAAAAAAAAAAAGTGACATCTTTGCCGTTGCGTCCATCGCCAAACTGGAAGTGGTGAAGCTTTAAATTAAGGCTAGTCAATCGAAAAGAGGGGATGACTTTCGAAAATATCAGCGAAAAAAGTGTCTCAGTTGAGTGAGGGTGAAGGAATTAATGTTTTTAGCCAATCTTTTGATATTTGTCGTCCGAGTTTCAAAACGATATTGATCTTGTGAAAATCCGTCCCCTCTGTCAAAAGTTTTAGGTAAACATACATACATACATTTAAACAGACATTTATATTACAGATGAAAATTAAAACTCATCTACTCAAGATAAATAATTTTCAAGTAATTATGCTGGTGATAGGGCAGTTCCGCATTTTTTTCCTGATTCCAATACAATTACCGATTCTGTTTTAAATTCCTGATTCTGAAACCGTTACTGATTCTAATTCTAAAATCGTCTGATCATCTAAAAAGTAGAATGTCACTTGGGGGTGGGGGAGTAGCAAACAATCTTTATCTACTTTTAAATGTAGATATACGTTGTTAATTTGAACAAAAAATGTTTTCTGTTGAAGCTAAGATTTTCATAAACTCATTGTGAGATTTTCATCTATATTTTTCATTCTGCACCATTCGATCTGTGTTAACGAAACATGGCTTGACACTGATAGATTACATTCAGATCCAAAGACTTTGAGTTAAAATGGCATACATTATAATCATGTTGACACACTGATTCTCATTTGATTCCCAAAGTTAAGCAACATTAAGCCTGGTCAGTACCAAATGGGTAACCAATTTGGGAATACCAGGTGCTGTATGTAAGATATTGACACCTACCTGCAGAAACTGCAAAAACTTCCATCATCTCCCCTGATGGAATATACATGTGACTTGGGTCTGCTTCTTACTTTGATATTCCCTGGATACATTCTCCTTCGAGGGAAGCTAGTTCAACGATTACCTGATTATTTACTGGGGAGAGTATCTTGGTGTGTCCGTTTTGTAGGGACATCTCTAGAATGGTTGTTATGTCCTGGGTACAGCAACCAGCTT
Source organism: Euprymna scolopes (assembly GCF_053919585.1). Taxonomy (NCBI): domain Eukaryota; kingdom Metazoa; phylum Mollusca; class Cephalopoda; order Sepiida; family Sepiolidae; genus Euprymna; species Euprymna scolopes. The sequence continues at coordinate 158,109,716 of NC_136495.1, read as the reverse complement.
CCTGCGTGTTAAACATGATAAAATTATAGGCCCATCCCCTTTAGATGAAGTCACGTCTGTTGGTAAGTATGTCCTGCAGTTCTCTGTCGACATATTTACTAGCATGACTGCTGTGCTGGAACTGAATGCTGTATGAAATGAGTGACAGACTCATTTTCTTATAAAAATTGTTTTATTTTAACAGTTGAATGAGCATTTTAATTCCAGAAAGTCAAGAATCCGACTTTTTGCGAGCTGTTGCCGACGACAACCTGATCCCGATTGATTTACAATTCTTCCCTTGTCGAAAAACATGACCGAGATAAAGAGATACATGACTATATATTATTATATTACAACAGATTGTTTTGAATTTTAACCTTTTCAAAAGCCTGTGTCGATCAACATCGATCTAACCCTTTTCAATCTGGCTGTCTTTGCTTTTTTGTCAACAAACTGTCAGTTTGATTTAAGCGAAGAGCTGGTGTAATCAGGTTTTATAAGACTTTTAAATGAGAATTCCTTACCATTGTGCCATACAACCCACTTGAGGTGAATGCTGCTATTTTTTAAATTGGCTTAAATTCTCCTGTCCTAAAAAAAAAACAAAAAACTGAAGACACAGAAATTTTGCAAAAAGTCATGACAAAAAATTTTTATAATTCAATTTGTTATGACACATTTTTTTTTTTTTTATTCATTTTCTAAGTTTTCTATTTTTTTTAATCATTTTCTAAGTTTTCTATTTTTTTTTTAATCATTTTCTAAGTTTTCTATTTTTTTTTTAATCATTTTCTAAGTTCACTATTTTTTTTTAATCATTTTTTAAGTTCTCTATTTTTTAAAATCATTTTTTAAGTTCTCTATTTTTTAAAATCATTTTTTAAGTTCTCTATTTTTTAAAATCATTTTTTAAGTTTTCTATTTTTTTTAATCATTTTTTAAGTTTTCTATTTTTTTTTAATCATTTTTTAAGTTCTCTATTTTTTTTAAATCATTTTTTAAGTTCTCTATTTTTTTAAATCATTTTTTAAGTTTTCTATTTTTTTTAATCATTTTTTAAGTTTTCTATTTTTTTTAATCATTTTTTAAGTTTTCTATTTTTTTTAATCATTTTTTAAGTTTTCTATTTTTTTTAATCATTTTTTAAGTTTTCTATTTTTTTTAATCATTTTTTAAGTTTTCTATTTTTTTTAATCATTTTTTAAGTTTTCTATTTTTTTTAATCATTTTTTAAGTTTTCTATTTTTTTTAATCATTTTCTAAGTTTTTTTATTTTTTTTATCATTTTCTAATTTTTTTTTTTCATTTCCTAAGTTTTTTCTTTTCTTTTTCTTTTGTAGTTTGATGACTAAGTTGCTTTTCAAATTACAAAAATAAAAACATTTCTGATTTGGGGCAATTTATTTTTTTTGTAGTTCGTGTTACTTTTTTAAATGCTTTCTTAAAAATCTTTTTCATTGTTAGAAAGTAAAGTAACCTATTTACCATTGCAACTAATTTTGGTGTCTTAGAATAAAAGGAATTGTCAGCGTTAGTTGAATAGTTTATTCATAAGATTCTAATCGCAGACAGACAATGAATATCTGCCTTTTTTACATATATGTATATGTATATATATATATATGTGTATATATAATAACATAGATTATATATAATGAGTATGTATGTAATTAAAGAACCCCCCCCCTGCACTCCTCAAAAAAAAAAAAAAACTCGCCAAATTTAACATCTTCTTAGTTTTTGATATGCATTTTTTTTATCATTATTGAATTTGTATTTTATTTTAGTTGTTAAATTGCATATACTAGTTTCTGTGAGATAAAAAAAAATGTTTTTTCAAAATGTATTTATTAAAAATTTGTTCTTAAATACCAAAGCAATTTAAGGTAACGTCTTGTTAAAATGTTTAACATTGTAACATAATTCATCTCAAATGTTTAACATTGTAACATAATTCATCTCAAATCGGGGTTTTAACTTTGCAAAACTCAATCATGTTTTGCAAACGCAGAAGCAAAAACAATTGTCCTCTACAAAACAACGAAATCAAATCAAGCACATGAATAAATAGCTGAAGATATAAAGGACCTGAAGCATAAAAACTTTTACCAAAATGCCAGCGTTTGGCATTAAGTACCTCAAAAAGAGTTGATATGCAGTACCCCCCCCCCCTAAAAACCCCAACTAAAAGGGGGAAGAAAAATGCCAGGATATTAGATGTATATCTTTCTTAAGCCGATCTTTCAATTGTTAGTCAAACAATTTGGAAGCTAACCTTATCTGACAACATTGTTAGACGGCAACTTCGGACTCATCCAAAAGTTTTGATGAAATGGTTTTTGATTTTTAAACTGAAATTCTTACTAAAAAAAAAAAAAAATCTATCACCATGTGACTTAATTTATCCAATGAGAGCGATGAACATGTAAGAATATTTAGTGACATAAACTGAACACAAAATAACGTGTGTCTCCACACTTTTCAAATTGGAGCTACTTTACTTGATGCAGTTATGAGGTGGGGGGGGGGACTTCACAATCGTCGTTGAATACTTCACAAGGTTGGGAAATAGAGTAAACAGAAGAAAAGGGATGAGAAATATAGATTTTTTTGCCGTCTAACGATGTTGTTAGCGTTAGCTTCCAAATTGTAAAATTAGGGTAAATATGCATTAAGCTGTATGTTTTAGTTGCGCATACGAATGACAGATGTTGCTGGTGATGAATGCTCGGCCAAAGGAAAATGGTGGAGGGCAGGGAGAGTCTGGTTGTTTGAAATAAAATTAGTATCATTGAACGGGAATCATGCTGAGACAAACTTATTTGAGGAAACAAATGTCTGAGATTATCTGTACAGGAGCACTGAACAAACACTGTCTAGCCGTTATCTCCAGTAGATATTTTAAGTAATCAACTGCTGGGTGGTTGAATAGTGACCACTGACAAAGGCAGAAATCCAGTCAAAATTAAAAAGAATCCAGGTGATAGAAACACGAGGTAGTCAGAGCCAGTCTTCTAAGTGTGAGGCAGTCAACCAGAACTGAACATTTGAGGAGATGATTTTTCTAAGGGCTGTCAGTCATCTGGGCTGATGTGCTTCTCTTGGCAAGGTGGGCTCTTAGTGCTTTTAACTAAAAGATTTTGCTGATGGAACTCATATTTTCATTTGGTCAGGCAAAAATCTCATTTAGCAAGTCTGGTATTCAACTTAATAAAACGAGTACCATTTTAACCACAATTAAGAAAAATAAAGTTTTCTTAATTGTTTTTTAGCTGGAGTTATGGTTTTTGTTTGGAGAAAAATGCATGTTCATATAAGGTTGGGTGGAAGCGAACACTTTACTGAAGTGTGTTCCGGGTCAGAGTGGAGCTGAGAGTAACAGTAACTAAGAGTTGATCCCAAAAGTCCCAAATCCGAATCATTTAGAATAATCTCTAGTCAACGAAAGAAAATGAAAATCAAAAAGTTGCCAACAAACGTTGCATTGTTCATTTAAATTCATAACATTAATTGATATCATATCCTCAAGTTTTTTTTTATCATTCATAGGTTTTTAGGGTTTCTTTTTTATTTTTTTTTATTTGTAAAAAGCTCCAGGTATTAAATTTTCCCCAATTTTTTGCAAGGAAAGCACAAATCATAAATCTATACATCTATAAAAGTAAAATTGTCTGTGTGTGTGTGTGTGCATATATTTCCCTACCAAACTTCTCTGTCGATTGTCAGTCTACAGACTCGAGATTTGACATAAAAGGTATTGAGATTTTGGGAAAGTCCTCTTCATTGATTTTCGGCCAGAAATTTGGCCGTCAAGGGGTCAAAGTTCAACGATTTGACCTTTGAAAACTCTACCAAACTCCTCTGCCAATTTTAGGGCTAAGCACTTGAAATTTTAGATGTAGGTTACTTGGACATGGATCAATCCTTTTAATTTTATTTGAGCCCAAAACAATAAATGGTAAGGGGTTAAAATTTGGGTCAAATTTTTAAAAAATCTGACATTTGTGGTCTCTACCAAATTACTCAGCCAATTATTGGTCTAAACATTTAAAATTTTACATAAAGTGTATTCAGACATAGGGCAAGCTTTTTAATCAGTTTTTAGCCTAAAATTTGGTTGCCAAGGGGTCAAAGTTAAAAAGATTTGATCTTGGCGGTCTCTAGCAAACTACTCAGCTAATTTTTGGTCTAAACATTTGAAATTTTACATAAAAAGTATTCAGACATGCAGCAAGCTTTTAAATCCGTTTTAGGGCAAAACTTTGGCTGCCAAGAGGTCAAAGTTGAAAGAGTTGACCTTTGCAGACTTTACCAAACTCCTCTGCCAATTTTGGGTCTAGACACTTGAAATTTTAGATGTAGGTTACCTGGACATGAGTCAAACATTTTAATATATATATTCATATGCACATAAAGTTATGAATAGTACATAGAGCCTGAGCAAAGCTGGACTGAACTGCTAGTATTAATTAAAAATGAAAAAAAAAAAATGTTTTTTTTTTTCATTTGACATGCTAATCATGAAAAATGGAAGGAAAAGCTTTTGAACTCCTGTTTACTCTGCCATGTTGCACGGCAGTGAGATATGGGCCTCCAACACTTCTGACCTAATATGACTTGGGAATGCTCATGACCTGGTCAGGTGGATGTACCGATGTAAAAAAAAAAAGTCTGCATTCCAAGGCCTGTGTTTCTTCCACAAATATGGAATTATTGAAAATCGTCCATAATCAATTATTCTGAACAAAAAATTGAAATAGTGTTTTTGTGAAGATAAGGCTGACAATGAGAGTAAAACAAAAAGCATAAAATTAACATGTGAAAATTGTGAACACATAATCTTACAATTAAAACTTATCAATAAAAACTCAAGATAGAGAAATTAAAGAAAAAATAAAAATTGAGTGAATTACAATATTTATTGATCCATCAAAAATTGAAACCAGGATTTCTGATAGAAATATTGCAATTTGTTCCATTTTTATTTTCATTATCAATAATATATACTCATCCACATACAGTACTGTTTCGCTGTATCACAGTTCATCAGTGCGGCTAGACAGGCAACTACCTCAAGCCAGGATCGAAACCTGGCCGCCTGCATGACAGTCAAGGCTTCTAACCATTATGCTAAATGGCAGCTGCTGTGTATGTAGTGAATTAAAGAGGTTTTGACATCGTCCAAATACCTAAGATCGATTTATCCACACAAATACCCTCCCCCTGATTAGAGAAACAAACCTAGAAACAGATGATATAGTCTTTATGTGCTTTAGACTAAACATGCAACACATATTAGCTACTATTATTTTCTCTACCGCTCTCCCTCGACTCAGGACTACACCATAATAAACAAAGTCTCCGACAGCATAGACACGGCACTGTCCCTCGACACTAGCGCACAAATGCATGTATTTGGTGACTTTAATGTCCACCACAAAAACTGGCTTGGATTCTCTGCTTACACAGATGCAGCGGGCAGCACAACACTAGTTTTGCTATATCTCACTCCCTATCACAAATTGTTACGTTTACAACCTGTTTCCCTGACCAGGAAGAACAACACGCATCACTTCTAGATCTGTTTTTGACCACAGTTCCCGATGACTGTATAACGAAGGCCCACAGCCCACTTGGGAACGCTGATCATTCAGTGATAATGGTTGAAATCGCCCTAAACTCTAGAGCCAAAACTGAAGAGCCAGTGCTCAAAACAATGAGATATTATAAAAAGGCTGACTGGGAAGCCATCAGGGAACTAATCAGAGATGCCCCATGGAGAAATATTTTTTCTCTCCCTGCTGAACAATGTGCAAACGAGACCACTGACTGGTTCAAAACTGCAATCGAAGCGCATATTCCCATGCGGAAGTTTTATAGCAAGCCCCACTCTCCCCAATGGTTTACTTCGACTTGCGCAACTGCCATTGCTCAAAAGCAGCATGCATACCGTAGGTTTAACTGACATAAGTCCAGTTCAAACAGACTGAAGTATATAGAAGCTAGAAATAACGTTAAGAAAGAAATAGCGACAGCTAAGAGAGAATTTACGGAAACCACTAAAAAGCGCATCGAAGCACAAAAACTAGGAACTCGAAACTTCTGGAAAATCTACAACAGTGTAGTAAATAATGGGCAATCAACAATTCCCCCACTAACCAACAATCACGAGGTTGTCTCCTCAGCAACCGATAAGGCTAACCTGTTTGCCAGTCGGTTTGCCTCAAACTCCACACTGGACCCTTCCAACCACCCCCTACCTGACTTTCCTATGCGGACAGACGCCACGCTAGACGATCACCCTTGCTCAGGTGCATACTATCATAAAAAACCATGACACTTCAAAAGCATGTGGAACCGATCTCATCCCAGCTGTGCTATTAAAAAGTGCTCAGCCGAAGTAGCTCCAGTTCTCTCCACACTCTACAACAAATGCCTTAATGAAGCTTGCTTTCCGGGCTGTTGGAAAACTGCTTCTGTAGTACCAGTATTCAAGAATTCTGGCGAAAGGACTGACCCATCAAATTATCGCCCCATTAGCCTCCTCCCACTTTTTGCCAAAATATTTGAGACCTTAATTAACCATGCTCTAGTCCATCACCTTACAGATGCTAAACTTCTGACTGACAAACAATATGGATTTAGACAAGCCCGTTCCACAGCAGACATCCTAACTGTAATCTCTGAACGTATATACCATTCACTGGACAAAGCGGGGGAGGGCAGAGCGGTAGCTCTAGATATATCTAAGGCTTTTGACAGGGTATGGCATGAGGGTCTCCTCAGGAAGATTAGATCATACGGTATCACTGGTAGAATACGTAATATAATTAAATCCTTCTTAGATAAGAGAAAAATCCAGGTTGTCCTCGATGGTCGTACATCTAAACAATATGATATAAATGCGGGGGTGCCCCAGGGTTCTATCCTTGGATCTCTATTGTTCCTGATATTCATAAATGACCTCCCCGACAAAATTGCCTTTGAGATGGGTATATATGCTGATGACACTACACTCTATGGCAGGCACGACAGGAAGACGAATGAACACATTTCTAAAGAAATGGCAGAAACACTAGAGGAAGACCTCCAATCTGTGGTGGAATGGAGACAAAAGTGGTTGGTCGCGTTCAATGCCGCCAAGACTAAACTAGTTTCATTCAATAATTACAAGAAACCCTCTCTACCACCTATAGCAATGGCCAACGACTCTTTATCTGAGAGTACATCTTTCAAACTGCTTGGCCTAACGTTCATAGGAAACATGAGTTGGAACAATTACATTGAAGGCATTGCCAGGGCCGCTGCAAGAAAGGTGGGCTCTCTCTACCGTGCTAGACAACTACTAACACCCGAAAGCATCCTGTACCTCTATAAGGCCACCATTCGCCCATGTATGGAGTATTGCTGTCACATCTGGGCTGGTGCATCTGCTACTAGTCTCTTGCTCCTTGACAAGGTTCAAAAGAGAGTTGCAAACCTGATAGGCCCTGAACTGGCATCTAAGCTTCAGCCTCTGTCCCATCGACGAAATGTTGCATCCCTCTGCCTTTTCTACAAGTATTTTAGTGGTGAATGCTCTAACGAACTGCAATCACTTGTGCCCCCACGACGTGAGCACCCTCGACAAACCCGACAGGCTGCTAAATCCCACCCCCACACAGTAGAGATCCCTAGATGTAAAAGATCTTTTTACTCCAATAGTTTCTTCCCCAGAACCGCTAGACTTTGGAATTCCATTCCAGGTCCCTGCTTCCCCAACAGTACTGACGTGCAGAAGTTCAAGTGTAACATGAACCGACATCTTGCTGCCCAAATCCCTACATAGTACCCCAGTAGTTGTTGCCCCTGATATTAGCCCCCCTACACCAAAGTGGCAATTTGCCTTGTTTGGGGTGAAAATGGAATAAAAAAAAAAAAAAGAGTATCGCTGAACATGCTAATGGTATATTGTGTATTACTTCCCAATATGCTCGACTTAATATATTATACACACACACTAACTGTATCCTGCCACGCATTGCTGTGGCTCAATTTGACGATATAGGCAAAATGAGAAAATGCATGTTTATGTTTAATTTTCCATTACACAATTTTTTGTTCCATTTTCTGAACAGATATAGAGATTTTATGGTTTGCTGACCATTGAAGACACAACATAAATTGTTCATGTGAGAAATAGTCAGTGTGTAGATGTAAGCCACACAATTGTAAAGATTGTCTCTGAGCTTTGTTGATGGTGATTGCAAACGACAATCGAATTAGAAATTGCAATCTCCTAAAGTGAAATGGTGTATCGGCTGGAATCATAGAAATGCACGAAATGAAGATATCTTCACCTTTGAAAGGTCTTGTCAAGATTGTTGCTTCTGTGATGTTGTTCATAAATTTTTTTACTGCAAGCCATGTGCCATTGCAAAGCTTGGGTTGGTTTATATTTCACAACATGATAATTTATACGCCAATTTTCAATTGCAGTACATGCAATGGTATTCCTGGGAAATCTAGTGAATTCAAAAATTCTGTTGGATAATCAACCACTTCATTTTCTTCCACAATAATGTCCATGGACTTGTATGTGACTACCTCACTTGGAATTTTAAGCTGAAGACTGCATTCGCAAATGGTCTGACATTGTCACGCAAATCTTGCAAGGATCGATCAAGAGCCTCAAGTGATTTTTTTGTGTGCCATTGTGCATTTATCCCAAACAATAAGTTTGCATTTCTGCAATACTTTTCCCATGCTGGATGTTTTGGAGATATTGAACATGGGAATTTTGAAAAATGGAATGCTTAATAGTAATTTCAAAGCAGAATGAGTAATTCTTCTACCTGGTAGTAAGGTTGTAGCTATTCTGCATGAAGCAAGAGCTAAGGTTATGTCATTTTGTGATCAAATTATTGCCAAAATCAATTTGATTAGAAAGGTTTTACCAGTTCCTTCTGGTGCTTTCTAATTAACAGTAATTTTTAAATAACTTTCTATTCTTACTGTAAGTAATTTAGGTGACTAAAACAGGATGTTCCATGTTTTGACAATATCTTATTCACAATAATTAATTTAGGTGACTAAAATAGGATTTATTCCTGTTTTGACAATATCTTATTCGCTGTAAGTGATTTAGGTGACTAAAATAGGATGAAGGATTAGTGAGGGTTAGAGAGGAAAATAGAGAAAAAGGGAGGAAAGAGTATAGAGGGAGTGAGAGAGAGAAGCGGGCTCAAAGAGAGATGGAGAGAGTGGAAGAGATGGATGGAGAGATAGACAGCGGGAGAGAAACAGAGGGTGAACTATACTTCACCATTTTTGTCCTCGATTAGTGGAGGAGAAATCCTTCTAGACTGAGGCATTTTTTTTTTTTTTTTTTAATACTATCCAGAGTACCCCTTTTTTGGGAGTTGGATTTTCCACACATTAAAAACTGACCGGTACTTGTGCAGAATTTGAACCAGACATAACTAACTGGCTGCTCGGCTTTGTTTGAAATATGACACGGCTTTCGCTGAATATTGCTGATTATCAAAGCATAACGCAACTCAATAAAAATACTGAAGAAAACGTGTAAATATAATAAAATCACCAGATAAAAAATATAACGAAAATAAAAAAAGAAACAACGACCTACCGTAACAATTTTTGTTTTATTCTCGTAACAAATTTGTTTAGTGAAAAAAGTAAACTAAAGCCACGAAAATGGTAAAAGTTTTTTACACATGTGACTAATAGTAAAGTCACAATCATTAATTTTCTGTATTGTCGAGACATAGCAATATTTTTAATATTATTTGATTGTAAAAAAAATATTCGTGTTAAGCAAAATAGTAAAACAATTGCTAAGAAAAAAATGACAAAAAAACACAAATTTTTCTTGTGTTCAAAATTATCGACTTTTGCTGAAAAAAAAGTATTTTTAATATTGTAATATTTTTTAATCTTAAATATATAAAAACACGTTTGGATTAGACAAAATTGCTATTGCAAAATGTTGAGGCAATCGGTTCAGTAGTTTTTTAGATTATCGATTATGAACAAACATATTTTACATTTTTATGCATATATAATTCATTCACAGATTATTTTGCTGTGTCCTGGCTTGATAGTGCCAGCAGGCCGTCTTTGATTGCAGTCCCTCAGGTCTTCAACTGCTTCTCAGTATGTTTGCACCAATGAGGTAGAGAAAGAGATGGGGAACCTTGTGAATATTGTATACTTTTTTCTAATATGCAAAACCGTCGAGAGAAACAAAAATACTTTTACATTGAAGAAAGCATTACCTCATCGAATGTAATATTTTAAGAGCAAATAAAAGTTCTTTATACAGACATGAGGGTTTATATTAGGGTCCTTTCTTCTTACTTCCTTTATTATGCTTCTCTTTTTTACATTGCAAATTTTTCTTTTCATGAAGAAAGTAATAAAGGAGACGTTTGCAGAGTTTTCTTCAAGATTTTATTTAGAGGAAATGGACATAGAAGATAGAGAGAGACTACTATTATTTTAAACTTAAGAAATGAGTGACAGATCTTAACGGCTTCGAAACTGAGTAGGTGATGCCCTTTTCTTTTCCCTGCAACCTCTTTCCCACGGAAGAGATGTTGCGAATTTCTCTGCTCTATTATTTTTATGGCAAGTGCTCGACTGAACTCCAATCTATGGTTTCCCCTTTGCTAAACTTTCACAAAAAACACTTGACTAGCTACAACCACTATATACGATTTTGCCCACTCTATATCTGTGCCTAAATCTAAACACAGATTCCATGAACCAAGCTTCTTTCCCAGAACTGCCTGCCTGTGGAACACTGTTCCACTGGTCTGCTTCCCAGCTGAATACAACATGGTAGCTTTCAAATCCAATGTAAACAAGTTCTTGTTTAGCCATCCCCATTAATAATCAAATTCTACCCAATTTACACCATTAATGATTACTAAACTACCACCTTACATTCATTAACCCATATCCTTAAATAGCCTTAAGGCCTTGATAAGTGGTGACTCCCAAGTAAAAAAAAACGGAAGAAAAAATAGACATTGAAGTGATATTCACCTTAGATTATTCTACATTATTATTTTATTTTATTTTTTTTTTTACACAGTGATCACCACTTATCAAGGCCCGGAAGTCACTCAGGGATAAGGGTTATTGCAAGTACATTACGTTAGTGTGGAGATTTGATGAAGTGTTTACTTAAGGGGGCGGTTCATTAGGAATTTGTTAACGTTGGACTTGAAGACATCCAAGTTGTAGTCCGGTGGGAAACATGCAGACGGAACAGAGTTCCACAGGCGTGCAGTTCTAAGAAAGAAGCTTTGTTCATGGAATCCGCATTTTGATTTAGGCACAGATATAGAGTGGGGGAAATTTTTCACAGTGGATTCAGCTAGACGGGTGTTTTTCGTGAAAGATTGGCGAGGGGGGACCAGGGATTGGAGTTCAGACGAGCACCTGCCATGGAAATAACGATAAAACAAGGATAGGCTCGCAACGTCTCTTCTGTGGGAGAGAGGTTGCAGGGTAGAGAAAAGGGCATCCCCCACTAAGCCACGAAGTCTATTTTGTACTCTGTCAAGGCAGGATAGGCTTTTTTTAGCAGCTCCTGCCCAGATATGGCAACAGTATTCCATCCTTGGACGTACTTGGCTTTTATATAGATAGAGAATTGCATCAGTAGTGAGATATCTTCTGGAGCGGTAGAAGGATCCCACCATCTTTCCAGCGACCTTGGCAACAGACTTGATGTACGTGTTCCATTTCAGATCAGGAGTAAAGGTCAAACCCAGAAGCTTGTCAAAACACGGGGCCTCACCCTCACCCAGACGAGAGCCATCCATCACAATTGATGCCAGATGGGGATCAGAGCGTTGATTATTAGCCGTGTCTCATTCGCATGGCTTCCTGGAGAGAACTGATCTTAAAGCCTTAGTTTTCTCTTGCTCAAAAAAGAATTTTTTAAATGACATCATTCGACTTTCGTCTACAGCGTTTGACCTCTGTTCCTGTCTCAATTGCATGTTACCGGTCTCTGGGAATGATTCTGTTTGCAGATTAAGGTCATTCTGACATGCACTAAATGTGACCCTTGTCAAAATTCACACTAGTTAATCACTAGTAACGTAGGTCCCTAATATGTAACACTAATAAGTAGGGCTAGGACAACACAATATTCTCCTTCCTGTTTTTCTAAAGCAGATCTTCCAATTATTCACCACGCAATTTGCGAGTTGACCTCATTTCACAACATCGTTGAAGGGTGATATCTTACTTATCTAAAAGTTGGTGTCGCTACAGATTTTTTTCTCTTTTTCTGTCTTAATGAAAGCTGAAAGGAATACCTGTAAAAACCTAACCTCATCTCTAACAGCGACTGGGGATTGCTTGTGAATTTTATACTGCCGGCCTAGAGTGAGTGTTGCTTTGGTAATGTACTCCTGCAACACATGACACCATCAAATTGATCCATTGCCTTCTGTGTTGCCAGATTTGCAGCATCACTGACTTGGATTTTAATTTGGCGTAATTTTGACGGTTTTCATAGCAAGAATATGTTAGAGAAACAGATCGGTTGCCTGAAGTTAAAGCGCTAATTTTTAAGAAGATGACTGTAAGTGTAGAGGTCTGTTAGAACTAAAAACTGATCGGCATGGATAAAGATGCGAGTTAAATCCTAGAACGACAGTTTCAGTCAGTAGTTTTGTCATGACACATTTTTTTAAGACATTTTTGTTACATAAGAATACTAACTTAGAGTTACACACTCCTGTGTCCTATATATATGTACAGCATTAATCACGTTGATGCACTGGTTCTCATTAGATCAGCAAAGTTAAGCAACATGGAGCCTGGTAGCAGATGAGGGACCATTTGGGAATACCAGGCGCCGTGTTATATTTTGCATTTTTATGCTTTTTTTTTTAAGTTTTATTTTTACTTTTGTTTGTTTGTTCTCTAACTTCTTTTGTTATCAGTCATTCAACGGATCATGTTAGGAGCCAAGGAAAGAATTATGAAAGGTTATCTGAAAATGCGTTAAGAAAAACAAGCTTCCATGTTGGACTTTTTTTGCTTTGGAAATTTATTTGCTCATCTCCCCCCCCCCCTCTCGTTAATTTGTCATTTTTGTTTACAATAACTTTAGTGAGTTCATCTTGTTGAGGGGTTTTTTTACTTTCCCTGCCGTCCAGTCATTTAGCAAGGAAAGAATGACAAAAGGTTATCTGAAAATATGTTAAGAAAAACAAGCTTCCATGTTGGATTTTATTTATTTTGGAAATTTATTTACTCCCGTACCCCCCCCTTATTTTCTCCCTCTCTTTAATTTTCTTGTCATCTTTGATTACACTAACTTTAGAGAGTCCATCTTGTTGTGGGGTCTTTTACTCTTACTGCTGTCCAGTCTGGCACTCGAAATCATGGAAGTTAAAAAAAAAAAAAATCTCTTGCAATTGTTCTTTCTTTTGAATTGAATAAGAAATTGAGTAAAACAATTGGATTTTTTCTTATTTTTTAATAATCAACTTCTTCCGTCTTCATAAACATGAACGTTCTATTTGTTTTTCGAAATTTTTTTTTTAGCCTTTGTTAGCAGAACTTTTTATATGAACCCAATGAGTGATGTCATTTGATTTATAAGTTTCAATGAATGACCTTTTTTTTTATTCAATTGTTTTTTAGTACAATCAACACAAGTCTTTACCATCTCAATGTTAACGTCTTTAAAATGAAAAAAAAAAAAAAAAAAACTTAAAGGCTCACTTTTATCTTATAATTTCTAACTTATGATACATTTGTCAAAAAGATGTGAATTAGCTATAAAAAAAAACCCTGACTTTTGATTCATCAACAATAAATAAAAAAAAAAGACTGATCTATACAAACCTTTCCAACTCCCAACTTCAACCCTGACTCCCCTACCCTGGTCATAATGTATATGTGTAACCACATTCTTTTTTATAAATCTAATAAACATGACATAATTAATTTCTCTCTTTAACGCTCTCTCTTTTTCCTTTTATATGTCCGTTCTTTGCAGAGTCATAACTGTTTTTATATTGAATGTGTCTGATTTCTTTTTCTATCTTTATTTATGTATCTCTCTCTCTGTCTCTCTCCCCCCTCTCTCTCCCCCCTCTCCCCCTCTCTCTCCCTCCTCTCTGTCTCTCTCTCCCCCTCTCTCTCTCTCACGTAAAACTTTTCAAGCCTCCTTATTTGCATATTCAGTTGATCATGTTATCCTTCTGTTGCTGTTGACCACTAAGACTAAAGAGCACCTCACCTGTTCTTACATTGATAAATATACGAATTGTATTGACTTTTTAAAAATTTTCTCTATAGAGTTAATGTAAGTCAGATAGAGGGAAACTAATAGCCAACAAAACTGCATATATATATATATATATATATATATATATATATATATGAAGGGTAATATTTGGTTTACAGATAGAAAAATGTAAACTCAAAAAGAATATAAATATTATATAAATATTCTATAAATACTTATACAATAATCCAAACCAGATGTAAAAGCTCAATAAAGTTAACAAGAAGTTAGAGCTTAAATATAGAATAAAAATCTTCATATTTAAAAATTTATTCAAATTTGCAAGAAAAGAAATAAGTGGTGCAACACTTCTATGTTGGGAAGGGGTAATTTTAACTGTCTCTACAGATATATAGAGAGAATGAAGTATACTGACAGTTAATTTACCCCTCTCCAACATAGCAGTGTTGCACCACTTTTATTTTTTCTTGCAAAGATTGAAATCAAAATATAATGATACTAAACCTTATGTCTAGAAACCTTATTCTAATTTTGGTTAAAATCCATTACAATCTATCGATCTCATTAACGCTTATCCTAGAGTGGCTTTTGGTCTTGATAAAGGGTTACTCGTCAGTAAAAATAATCCCTTTGCTGATGTGGGTGACTTATTATCCAAAGTTCTACAAAAGCTAAAAGTTGATGAAATTAAGAAAATCCGGAACTTATTGATTATTTTATTAAATTTTTTTTTGTTTTTGTATGTTAAAAAAAACTTTTGAATTGCTAATTTTTTTTATTTTTTGTATGTAAAAAAAAAGTTTTGAATTGCTAATTTTTTTTATTTTTTGTATGTCAAAAAAAACTTTTGAATTGCTAATTTTTTTTTGTTTTTGTATGTTAAAAAAAACTTTTGAATTTCTAATTTTTTTTATTTTTTGTATGTTAAAAAAAAACTTTTGAATTGCTAATTTTTTTTTGTTTTTGTACGTTAAAAAACTTTTGAATTGCTAATTTTTTTTGTTTTTGTATGTTAAAAAAACTTTTGAATTGCTAATTTTTTTGTATATTAAAAAAAAACTTTTGAATTTCTAATTTTTTTTTGTTTTTATATGTTAAAAAACTTTTGAATTGCTAATTTTTTTTTGTTTTTGTATGTTAAAAAAAACTTTTGAATTGCTAATTTTTTTTTGTTTTTGTATGTTAAAAAAAAACTTTTGAATTGCTATTTTTTTTATTTTTGTATGTTAAAAAACTTTTGAATTGCTAATTTTTTTGTTTTTGTATGTTAAAAAAAAAACTTTTGAATTGCTAATTTTTTTTGTTTTTGTATGTTAAAAAAAACTTTTGAATTGCTAATTTTTTTTGTTTTTATATGTTAAAAAACTTTTGAATTGCTAATTTTTTTTTGTTTTTGTATGTTAAAAAAAAACTTTTGAATTGCTAATTTTTTTTGTTTTTGTATGTTAAAAAAAAACTTTTGAATTGCTAATTTTTTTTTGTTTTTGTATGTTAAAAAAAACTTTTGAATTGCTAATTTTTTTTTGTTTTTGTATGTTAAAAAACTTTTGAATTGCTAATATTTTGTTTTTGTATGTTAAAAAAACTTTTGAATTGCTAATTTGTTTTTGTTTTCGTATGTTAAAAAAAAAACTTTTGAATTGCTAATTTTTTTTTGTTTTTGTATGTTAAAAAAAAACTTTTGAATTGCTAATTTTTTTTTGTTTTTGTATGTTAAAAAAAAAACTTTTGAATTTCTAATTTTTTTTTGTTTTCGTATGTTAAAAAAAAAATTGCTAATTTTTTTTAGAAGGAACAGAAAAGCTCTACATCGATCTCATTATTTGAATATTAAAGAATTCTTTTTTCCATTGCAGGAATTGGCTGGTAGAGCTCGGGAAGGTAAACTCCAACTCCATGAATTCCAAGGAGGTTCTTTCAGGTACGTTTTTTTTTTTTTATCCTGTTGTACGCATCCTTTTTGAATTATCTTCATTAAGTTCATTTGTGGAGAACTGACATAAAGACGACGTGTCAGTTGAGTTAAATCGTAACTTTTTCAAAACATGAAAATCTGTTTTTTCGATTATTTGTTCGCATTAGCTCCCTACATCAAGTAGCTTCATTCCTCGTCTGAAGCAATTTCCATAAAAATGAAGATCACTTCTTGAAATATCTCAAGTCAGAATTTCATCTTTAAATGCTGAACCTCTGCAGAGGCTCTTCGAATCAAACTAAAGAATCTGTTCATTATTAATAAAATTAATATATCAGTATTTCTATTAATAATAAAAATTTGGTATCTGTCTGAAGTGAAAACTATTCTGTTACTTCTATTAATGATAGGAAACATGACACTCACATTACTTATATGAACAAAAATAAATTTTCATGAATCAATAAATTTATTGCAAAAAACAATAAAAACTATAAACTGTAATTATTGCATAATAATATTATTAGGTTGACAAGAAAGTTCTTGCTATTTTAACTTTTAAATTCAGATGAACATATCTCGGCTCAAACGAATATTTATTGATCGAAATCAACACCATCAGAATGAACATACTTTCGCCAACGTGAAACAACACCCGACGAGCTGAAACCACGGTCAATAATTTTCCCCACTCCTTATCTGTGCCTAAATCAAAACGTAGATTCCATGAACAAAGCTTCTTTCTTAGAACTGCACGCCTGTGGAACTCTGTTCCGCTTGTCTGTTTCCCTCCTGACTTCAACCTGGATTTCTTCAAGTCCAACACAAACAAATTCCTGATGAACCGCCCCCCCCCCCACAAGTAATGACACCTTATCAATTCTCCAATACTATTGCTACACTATCTCATTGATTACTATACACAGAATAACCCTTATCCCCGAGTGGCTATTGGGCCTTGATAAGTGGTGAACTCCATGTAAAAAAAAAAAAAAATGTATTCATGCCAGTAACAAAAACATCTGGTTTCGTGGCAATGAAATCGCTGAAGGCGTTTTTGGATATCACTTTTGTTTTTGAAGCATTTTTCACATAGAAAGTTGTAGAGATGCTTGAAAAAGTAATAGTCGGTAGGTGTGTGGTCTGGAGAGTATGGTGGATGAGGCAGAGTTTCATAGCCCAATTCGTTCAACTTCTCCAGGGTTGGTTTAGCAACGTGCGGTTGGGAATTGTTGTGGGGGAGAATTAGGCCTTTTCTGTTGACTAACACTGGGTGTTGTTGTCGAAGTTTCTGATGCATTTCATCCATTTGTCAACAGTACTTCTCTGCCGTAATGGTTCCGTCTGCATTCAAAAAACTGTCATAGATGAGATCGGTCGCAGACCACCAGTCAGCATGGCCTTCTTTTGGTGCAACTCTGTTGTGCGTTGGTTTAACTTCGACTGAAGCTCTTAATTGATCATTATCAACATCCGATGGCCGACCACGATGCTCATCATCTTCAAGATGTTCATTGCCGCCACAAAATTTCTTAAACCACCATTGTGCTATATGTTCAGTAGTGGTTCCTTGGCCAAATGCTTTGTTGATATCACGAGCTGTTTCAACAGCTTGAAAGAAAATTGTGCAAAAGAAAACAATTGTTTTAAAACGATTGTAATTTAAATGATTAGACAGAGAGGAAAACGCCCTTTAAAAGTAAAGATTAAAATTTAAAACGATATATAAAGTAAATGTGTTATAATGAAAACTTATTTGAAAATACATCATTTGGAATCAAAATTAAAAATCCCGCAAGAACTTTCTTGCCAACCGAATGATAATTGCAATCAACATTAACTAGCACCACACCAAATAGTCATGAAGTGTCAAAAACAATAGAAAGCCTTAGGAGGGAAAGCACTAACTAGACTTCCACTGGATGAGAGTGAAGAGGATTGGAACTTGGAGAGGTTTCTTGCCACCCAAATTCTAATGAAAACCAATGTTTCTTGACAGAAATCTATGGTAAGTGGCTGTTGCAAGAACATAAAATAATTTGCAGTGTTTATCAATGTAGGGAAAATTGTGGCTTACTATTAATGCGTTCATGCGTCACGTAGAGTCTGGGGGGGGAGGAAAGAATCAAGATGGCCGCACTCACAGCTTTTATAAATGGGTGGTCTCGCAAAATAATAAACATTTGAAAATCCTTTTTACACTTCAAATTTAATTTTCAATTTATGTGCTAATAAGACAAAAATTTATAATTACCAACATCTATTTTGCTAATAACATTTCAATGAACAATTCATTGGAAATCCATGGATTAAGAAAAAGACTTGAATAATTATTTGTACTCATTATTATTTGTCAAACAACAAATTTTGTTGTAATTCTACATAATTTAACATAGGATTTCCACACATATATATATGTTAGAGAATGGACCAAGAGAGGGAGGTGTTTAAATCATATAGTTAGGCACATAGACTGGAAGTCAAGATCAGCTGATTGGATTGCGTGTGAGTCACGTGATCAGGTTGGCTGAATCGTTGAGATTTGATTTGGGCTTAGAACCGAATGGACGGCTTCCTGTTGTCTCCTCCCCTTCACTGGGGGGGGGGAACGAACGCTGACGTGTGTAGAAGAAGAACCCACACAGGCCGATTTCACTTTCCACCTTCTGCAAGACATCTGGGAAACTGAAATAAACTATAGAACCAATTCCTTGTCTTGGAGTGATTGAATCTTCATCCAAAAACAGGTATCAAGTCTCCCTCCTGGACGAGAAATTCCAGATGGTCCAACATCAAAGAAGCAGAGGTAGGTTCTTAAAATACAT
Source organism: Euprymna scolopes (assembly GCF_053919585.1). Classification (NCBI taxonomy): domain Eukaryota; kingdom Metazoa; phylum Mollusca; class Cephalopoda; order Sepiida; family Sepiolidae; genus Euprymna; species Euprymna scolopes. The sequence goes on along the minus strand of NC_136495.1, from coordinate 158,090,710 downwards.
GTCACTCACACACGACATTAACTCTGACTAGATGATCACACACGATTGCCTTTATGATACAACATAAATATATAACACGTCATCTCTTCTAGTCAATTATTAGAGATAACACAACAAACACTCATATCCTTTATGATACGACAATACAACATATATATATATATATAATCATCCACATACAGTACTGTTTCGCTGTATCACAGCTCATCAGTGTGGCTAGATAGGCAACTCCGTCAAGCCAGGATCGAAACCTGACTGCCGGTACGACAGTCAAGGATTTGAACCATTACGCCAATCAGTAGCTGCTGTGCGGGCAGTGAATTAATGTTTTGACATCGTCCGAATACCTTAAGCTCATTTGCTTACACAAAGAGCATCGCTTAATATGCCAATGATATATCATGTATCACTTCCCAATATGCTCAGCTCAAAACATGTAAGCCCGTTAAAAACGAGAAAAAAAGTTATAGCCCATTGATTTCGAATGAGTGCTTTACGCCAACTTGATGGTTGAATATGGTACAATTTGTACATTATTGCATTGGATACCATAACACTTAGTTTGATGCATTTTATTATAATAAAGTTACATACAAAATCTCAATGAAATCACCCCAGTAATTACTAAGAACAAGCTTCAACCTCTCTCCCATCAATGAAATGTTGCATTCCTCTGCCTGTTCTACAATATTTTAATGGTGGATGCTCTGACGAGCCTTTGTACCCTCTTGATATAAATATTTCCGACAAACTAGACAATTGGCAAAATCCCACCCCTACACAGAGATCCCGAGATGTAAGAAGGCATTCTACTCTAATTGTTTCTTCTCCAGAACTGCTAAACTCTGAAAATCCCTTCCGGGTTCCTGTTTTTCCCAACTGTACTGACATGCAGAAGTTCATGTATAATGTGAACAGACATCTTGTTGCTCAACTTCTTACATAGTATTCCTGCAACTTATGTCCCCGATAGTAAGCTCCCTACATCAAATTGGCACTGTGCCTTGTTTGGGATGAAAATGGAATAAAAAAAAAAATAATATATAGTAACTTTTTTTATAACATTTGAAAAAATTGTGTATTTAATCCCAAAGTCCTCAATACTCTGTAGTGTAGAGTAAATATAGTGGTAATATTATTAAGGTTATTTATATGTACATATATAAGTTGTAGTTTTTATCTGTGTGTGCGTGTGTGTGCTTTTTTTTTTTTTTTTTTTTGTTCACAAACTTCTCAAGACCATATATGTTCTGAAACTTTATATCCATGGTTTTTGGCTGGATGAAAGAGGATCACAATATTACTGTATGAATATGATTACTTTAACGAATTAAATGTTATTTAATTTTTTTGTTTTAACAATAAACTTATCATTGTTGTGTAAATTGGTGTTCCATATTTTGAACAGAATACAAATTATTTAGGCCTTCCATTCATACAGATACTTTCTATACATCATCATCATCATCATGACTTATGTGAGTCATACGCTTGAATTTTACATGTTTCCTTCGTTCTTTATCTGAAGAATTGAGGTAAAATTGTAAAATCCCTGGAAACTACTGCTGGGACGATTAATTGAAAATCAGAAAAAAGTGGAACTTTGTATTGGAATTCGTATGAGAATTTTTTTGATGCCAAAAACAAATCTTTTGATATTTTTCTTTAAAACTTAATTTTTTATTGATGGTATTCATAATAAAAAAACTATTTATTGATTTTTAATCTATATCTATATACATTAAAGCGAAAATGTGTGTATGTATGTGTGTTTGTTTGTCTCGCAAAAACTTTCCACACGGGTCACGGATTTTCGCCAGATTGGTATCATTTTAAACTTCTAACCTTCGCCCGACAAATATCGAAAAATTGGCCAAAGACATTAATTTTTTCACCCTGAAATCAGCAGTTTTCTACAGGGGGGGGGGGTCAACAAAAACCCTCCTCTCATGACGAATTCGCTTCTACGCATGTGTCATATGAGGTCGTAACCTGATTTAGTTTAAATATTTGATTTGAAAAACTGACAATTTCGGCGACGTCATCTAAGCTCAGTTGATTAGAGTGTGACCTCATTATCTGAACGTTTTGGGTTGAATCGTGGTGTTAGATATCTTCTTTTTTTTTTTTTTTTTTTTTTTTTTGATTTTTTAAATTTAAATATTGAACCAGTGTTATTTAAGCCATTTTTCACGTAACGTTCATTTTTCTGTTTTTTTTTTTTTACTTTGCTTATCCACCCCCGACCACACACCCAAAAACATCCGGGTACCCACCGATTTTTAAAATTTTAATATCGAAACAGGCTTATTTAATTTTTGTTTTTTCGATTTTTACATTTAACATCGTTCGTTTGCCTTACGTTAGTTTTTTGGGATTTTTTTTTTTTTTGATGTTTTGATTCCTCATCCCCCTCCCCCCCGCTTAAGTTTTAACATTGTTTTCTTTTTTTACTTCGCTTATAACAAACAAACCTGGTCATTGACCTTATTTGCTGAATAGCTATTGCTTTATGACTTCCGTTCGCGCACCTGTCAATTTGGTTCTTACTTAAATAAATTAAAACATCTATCAGTAACTCATTCTGGCTACCCGATTTTATTTTCAAACTTTGCCTCAGGACTTCGGGTTCGATCCTACCAACTTTTACCCCCTCCGCCCTGGTTTCTTTTTTATTTAACACCACACATACCTCCAAACACCCGGGCAACGCCGAGTACCCCCGCTAATGTATATATATAAAACGCAAAATGTGTGTTAGTGTGTGCACATTTTTTGTATGTCTGGCAAAGGTTTTGGAGGAGGTGGCGCTTGGGGCGGTCACTGTTTCTTAGAATTTTTTATATGCTACCTTGATTATAATATCCCTGATTTATGAAACGAGATTGCATGTATCTTTTTTTCAATGACTTTTACATGCTGTTTTCGCGGTATTTCTCGCATGTTTGTTTAGCTTTTCGTATATAACGGAAACTGAATTCGTTTACAAAGGAGTCTCCCTGGCACTCGTGCTGGGAGGTCCAGGAAAGCAATCAGCTTTGATCAATGTGGGCAAAACCCGTCATATCAGACAATTGCTATTCATTTGGACACTCCCCTCTTTATGGGGAGCTGGTTTTCTCCAACATCTTGGGGAAACTGGCTAGCAACCAAAGTTAAGTGCGGGATTTCATTCCCCTATGGCGTGATGTTTGACTTCATTAAATTCACGTACCTGTCACTTAACTTTTTAATCGTTAAATTTCAACCATTCTCACATCTCTGCCTTTGTTGTGGTAAGTTATTTGGCTTCAGGTTCGAGCCTATCTGCCTACCAGAACTTTTTTTTTTTTTTTTTATCTTTTACACCTATAAACACCCGGGCAATGCCGCGCACACACACTACTTATAAAACTACAATTTATCGCCCCCCCCCTCCCCAGTTTTTTTATGTTTGTAAAAATATATGCACATACGGATTTTTATGGTAATCAGAAAATAATAAAGAAAAAAAAAATACCCCCCGTCCCTAGAAAAACTATCTTTCAAACTCCTTGGCCTAACGTTCACAGAAAACATGAGTTTGAACAATTACATTGAAAGCATTGTCAGGGCTGTTGCGAAGAAGGTAGGCTCTCTTTACCGTGCTAGAAAACTACTAACATCCGAAAGTATCCTGTACCTCTAATAAGGCCACCATTTGCCCATGTATGGAGTATTGTCGTCATATTTGGGCTGGTGCATCTGCTACTAGTCTTTCGCTCCTAGACAAGGTTCAAAAGAGAGTCGCCAACCTGATAGGTCCTGAACTGGCATCTAAGCTTTAGCCTCTGTCCCATCGACGAAATGTTGCATCCCTCTGCCTGTTCTACAAGTATTTTAATGGTGAATGCTCTGGCGAACTGCAGACACTTGTGCCCCCACGATGTAGACAGCCTTGACAAACCCGACAGGCAGCTAAATCCCACCCCTACACAGTAGAGATCCCTAGATGTAAAAGATCTTTCTACTCCAGTAGTTTCTTCCCCAGAACCGCTAGACTCTGGAATTCCATTCCAGGTCCCTGCTTCCCCAACTGTACTGACATGCAAAAGTTCAAGTATAACGTGCCCCTACACCAAAGTGGCAATGTGCCTTGTTTGGGGTGAAAATGTAAAAAAAAAAAAATTTATAAGAATCTGAAATATTGGAATCATACCATAGTTGCTGGAAACATTAAACAAAACCCAACAAACTCTACCATTATGATGTATTTCTTTTAACGTTTGTTTAAATATATTTTTGTATTAATATTTATGTGTACATTTTTTTTTCCAAAGAGGTTTTATTGATATTCTCATTGAAACGAAAATATTTTGAAGTTGACAGACTTCAAGTGGTTTTCTTTCAATCATTTTTTTCAAGGTTGGTAAAATGATTCCATAAGTGGTAGGAGGTCCATAGAGGACAAAATTGGTTGGATACTTGAAAACGCCTTGCCGCACGCACGCACACATTGATTTATTGGATAGGCATCTTTAAGTCGAACATTCTGCTCCTTTTGCTATAAAGTTTGTTTCCCAGGTTTTGACGGCATAGACGTGGCCACTTGATAACTCAAAGTTGTTTCCAAACTGGTAATGAAAGAAGGAAATATCCAAGCAGCCATAAAGAAAGACGGTTTTTTTTATTTTTTAAAAAGTTATCAATTACAGTGAAATATGTAATAAATCATCACATACAATCGGATCGGATGTAAATGTGCACTAAAAATATCACGCTGTCTTGTTCGGAAGTTTATGAGAAATAATCTAACAACCACTGGGAGCGGATTTTTGTTGGCCGGGGAAATTTGTTTTCAAGGATCGACAAAGGGAAGAGTCTATTCATTTATTTTGTATGACTCAAACAATTTCACTGTTGCCATTTGTTTCCCTGATATCTTTCTAGTTAGAATTCTTTTAGAAAAAAACACTGACTACATACATAAGGGATCACATGAAGGTTGCCAACATCCTAAGCAAGGGAAAAATCTATCAAGCATGTATATGCAGTGTGATGATCGTTTATGAAAGTGAAACCTGGACAGTGAAGGTTGAGGACATGTGTTGTATGGAAAGAAATTTGAGAATACTGAGGCTTCAACCTCCAGAAGAGTGTAACTTACCATTGAATTTTACCAAGTTCTTTATCCACTAGGCCATGAGTGAGACTAAATTGTGATTAATTGGGGCTCCTACCCAGTTAGGTCCTTGATATGACCTAAAACTATATCCGATGGTGAGGCCCCACCTTACGGGCTTTGGGGAGTGTGGAGCCACCCTTTAATTGCCATTGCTCCCAGGTCCACTCTGACCCGGAGTGGTAGTACCTGTTAGGGTCCCAACTATGGGTTAAATAGAATCTGACTTAAAAAAAAAAATATACTCCATTAAAAATCGTTCCTCAAAATAACTGGATTCGGCATTAAATAACCTGAAAAAGGTTGATATGCCGTAAAACAAAAACAACCAACCAACCCACCCAGTTATGACTGAATTTAAAAAAAAAAATTTTTTTTATTACATTTTTACCCCAAAAGAGGGCTACTATCAGGGACCTAAGTTGCAGGGGTACTATGTAGGGAGTTTAGCAGCAAGATGTCTGTTCAAATTACATTTGAACTTCTGCATGTCAGTATGGTTGGGGAAGCAGGAAACTGGAAAGAGAAATGAAGGCATGCTACACCCATGGGTTAAATATACGGTTCAGTTCGAAATTCTGTACAGATTCCTGAGTTCGACAGAAATATTCTAGAGTTTGACAGAAATATTCTAGAGTTTGACATGATGTACTTGAAAAAAGTTCAAGTTACATCGACGAAAACGGTCTGCAAATATGAAGATGAGAATAGTAATCCAAAGAATGCAAATAATCATCATCTCAAAAACTGGTAAAAATAATTTTGCAACTTATTAAAGTTTATTTGTATTAACACTTAGACCACTCCTCTATTTTCTATTTATTATTTATTATCATGCCAATTTAGTGCAATTATGTGCTACATTTTTGTAGACTCTTAATGTTTATTACTGGCAGTTGCATTATACAGGGCAGAACAATAAATTTATCATCCTATAAACAACATGACAGCCTTATTTTAAATCTTTTATTGAAAAAAATCAATTCAGGTAACTTGTAGTAGAGCCGACATCTATTCAATGTAGTCGCCTTCAGACTATTGCATTAATTGTACTATTTTTTTTGTTTTAGTTCTCAATTCCGTTTACTATTTCAGACTATTGTAATGTCTTTCGATGCTCGATTCACTGTAGTGTAGTATCTGTTCTGTTCTGAGACCATTCTCCCAGGCATTACCTACAACTTTGTGTGTAAAGGGAAAGGGGGGGAGGGTAATATAGTGCTATCATCCTACCAAGGATTATTTTCTTTGGCGGGAAAGGGGTAGTATAGTATCTGTTCTGTTGACATGATACCATCCTCCCAAACACTACCTCCTCCTTTGGGAATAGGGCATTATTGCATATATTCATTTGTTATATAAACTAGCAAAAATAGTTTTGTTCTGGTTTCATAGTTTTGCTAATTTAAGTAATAACTTGTATCTTGCTTTGATCAATAATCACTGCAGGATTTGTTTGGAGTTCAACAGAAATTATTTTTACATCTATGGTTCAATATCCTCAATGCAAAATAATAATATTAATAATAAAACCCTGAGTAACTCTTGTTTGATTTAATTTAATTTTTTTTTCATTTCAGCATTTCCAATCTTGGTATGTTTGGTGTGACAGAATTCACGGCTGTTATCAACCCTCCGCAAGCTGCTATCCTAGCAATCGGCACATCTCGCCTGATTCCGGGTATTGCAGGACCACTCACCATGATGACTGTTACGCTGTCGTATGACCGAAGGGCGGTGGACGAGCATGAAGCAGCAAAGTTCCTCGAAGCTTTTCGAGAGATAATGGAAAAACCAAATGTTCTCATAAGTGGCACAACCACATCCTCAGCCAACCCAAACCCTCCGCCTCCAGAGCCCTCTCCTGTGCCAACCACGCCCAAACCAATCGAACCTAGTGTTAGCCATTTAGAAATATCAGATTCCGTCGCCCGAGAAGCTTTTATAAAAAGCCTTATGACGTAATTTATTATTGTGATTATGTTTAGGTGCTCGTGCAATATAATGGGATTTCAAACAAATGTCTTCCAGGTAAAAAAGATTCCATACGTTCGTTTCATGTCGATATTAGTATAAATTCTAAAAATTATGAAAATGATCTGCTGGAAAAATGATTACTAGTAAAAATAAAATTTATCGAATTATAGTTTAATCATATGTATAATAGGGAAGAGTTATTAAAATCCAGGGGAGGTAACTGTAAGTTATCACTTTGACTTATTTCCCTTGATTTTCTTGCTTTCCATGAAAATCTTCCATTTCAAAATAGAAAATGTTTTACTGCTAGTATTTATGATTTTTTGTTAAAAAAAAAAAAAAAAAGAAGATCTAGTACATCTATTGGATCAGTGTTTGTAATATTTGGAATTTATACTAATTTTGACATGACAGGTAAGTACCTAAATGTGGTTTTATCTGAAATTCATTTGTTTGAAATTGAATTAAACTGCACAAGCAGCAAAATTGGTTTTATAATCATCCTCGTTGCTGTTCGGTAGATTTGCGTACAGGTTATTCAGAAGTTGTACATTATATTTGTTTTTCAATCCTTTTCCATCTTACAAAATCCGAACCCCTTTATTGGATGTTGATAATTTTTCTAATTATTTGATGCAGCACTGTACATTCTTTGGTGCAAGTCCAGAATTCAACCTAATTAAAAAACAAAAATACAAAAAAATTCTTTGACATATGTACACACTACGGAATAAAAATGTCATATTCCAAAAATTATGTAAATTGATTAAGTAAGTTTTTTATCTAAGAAAATAAAATTTTACAAGAAAATACTAATATTGTCTTGATCTACCATATTTAATAAAGGGAGACAACTCAATTTTAATTACCAAGATCAAAATCAGCTTGTAATACGTTTTACTATTATAATCGCAAAAAACAAAAATGATTTTCTATATATAAAAAGAATTACTTGATTGATTTACATGATTTTTGGAATATGACATTTTCATTTTGAATATTTTTTTTGTATTTGCTTCTACGCAATAATATATTTTTTTTTAAATAGCCTCATAAATTTGAATATGGTTTTAACATTGGAAATTAACAATTAAATTTATTTTGGCTACTTTTTGTTTAACTCTTTTTTTTATTAAAATTTAATTAATTTTGTTTTTTTAATTTTACAAAAACACAAAATATTTTTGATTTCATTAAAAAAAAATTTTTTTTATGAAAAATAATTTTACATATTTACATGTTCAAAACTGACCAATAGAATGGTGTCTTTTGAAATGAGAAAACCGGAAGTTGCCGGATGAACTTTTCATTAATCTAGGATGTTAAAGCCATAAACCATAGAATATCAGTGCATTGTGATAACATGAATTGGAACAAATACATAAGACATTGCCAAGGCTGCTGCAAAGAAGGTGGACTAGAAATATGTCTACACCTGACATTATCTTCTCTCTCTACAAAGTCACCATTCGCCTCTGCATGGTGTATGTTATTACATATGGGTTGGTGCATCAGTCATTAATCTTTCTCTATTGGACAGGGTCCAAAAAAGTCTTCAATTTAATAATCATTCGTAACTAAGCCACAATCCCTATTCCATCACCACGGCATTGCATCCCTGTGCTTGGTTTGCAAATATTTTAATGGAATGCACTCTGATTAACTAGTAGACAAGCCACCATAGTGTTTAAAAAACTTTTCTTTGGAAGGTAGGGGGAAGTAAAACTTTGTACTTATCACATTATATTGTTGCCTCCGAGACTGCGGCAGCACAAAACTCCTTTGATGTTTGGGTATACAAATAATTACAAGTAAGATTCTCAAAGCATTTCATCGAAATGCAGCAAAAAAAAAAAAAAATTCATTGTTATTTGAGTATCCACTCGTAAAAATTGTCCTATTTAATAATGAAAAAAAAAAATGAAGTGACTGTTTTCATGCTGGTATGATTGTGAAAAGGACCAGTTTCTGTTTACCATGACAGATTTTCCCATATTGAAACAAAATATTTTTTTTAAGTAGCCTAAAGCTTGTTTTATGCAATGTTAATTTGTTCAGGTTTCTGTATACACGATTGAGTGCAATTTAAAATTATGTCGTGGAAAAAAAAAGCATATTATTGGTATAGGTAATAAGCCGATAATCAAACTCTTAAAATCTATGTATTGATAAGACACAATAAGTTTATTTTTATATTGTAATTCCTTTGCTCAGTTTGTGAAAAGGAAGTCTGACGCAATTCAATTTTGTGTGATACTTTTAAGCACTAACTATTCAAAACGTGCATTGGAATTCCAATAAGGTTGAGAGATGCTAAACCAGTTTGTATGCAAGAAGTGTAAGACAATGGAGATGGATGAGAATTCAGATGTGGAGAAAATGAATGCGGTTGTTCAGATGTTTTGTTATCTTGATGATAGCATTGGATCACTGGGTGGAGCAGGTGCTAATGTGATTGCAAGAGTTAAGAATGAATTGAGTAAATTCAGGAAACTTTCTTGTCATTACTAACCAGCAGAGCGTTACCACTGAGTTCAGTAAGATGCATCTGAAGAAAATCGGAGGTTACATCAGCTGAAACGTGAGAATAACATCCAAGCTGAGAACAGTCATTTTGTGTTTTTAAATTGATTTGATGTGCAACTTCTGAATTACTCTCGAGTAAATACAAAAGTATACTTATTATATTCCTTCACACAAGTGGTTATATATGTTCCGACGAAAATGCTTTAGTTGTAGTAGCGATGAACTTGCCCCTTATTTCCCTAAAAAAAACCCTTAAATTCAACCACTGCGTTTTGTTGGAGATGTTTTAAGCACAAAACCTAATAATTATTGGAAAGGATGCAGTTGTTATCCTTGTTTGCATGAATTTTTTTAATGTTTTGTTGAACAAACCATTTTATACTTTTCTCTTCATCTCGTCTCCCGTCTCTTTTCCCATTTTCTCCCTTCTCCTTTTTACTCCTCTCCTTTTCAAAGTCTTTATCTCTTGCTTTCTTTACTTCTTTCTTTCTCTACTCTATCCATGTCTCCCTTTGTTTTTTGCTCCTTCCACCATCTAACCCTTTCTTTCTCTCTTTTACTTTCTCTCCTATTATTTCTTCTATTCTTCTAAACCCCCTCCCTTTTTATATATATATGTTCTCCTATTCCCGTCCCCCTTTCCTCTCTTCTCATTTCTGCTATTATCTCTAAGGACCTAGCTTTTGGCCATTGTCTAGAAAATGATTCTCTGTCTCTCTCTCTCTTTCTCTCTCTCTCATCATCTCTAAAAGAATGGTTTTTAAGCATTCAGTTTTTATTTTTGAAATTCATATATCTTTTATGAATCCAGTTTTTAACCTTTTTTTTATTGCAATTGTTTCATGCTCAAAATTATCTTTTCTTTGAAAACTAATGCAATTTCTAGTATTTATCAATTCAAGATTACAAAAAATAAAAGAAAAAAGGAATTAACTTTTGAGTTCTTGAACTTTCATTGTCTGCGAAACAGTAAACTGATCTTCGGTAGTTTATCTATAGTTGTTCCTTACAAGTTCTTTTTCAAGAAGAAAAAAGCCGAAGAAAAAAATTTTGTATTTTTTTTTTTTTTTTTTTTTTTTTTTTTTGGACGTTTTGAAAAAACCAACAAAAAATCCCCAAAAACTGTTCCCAAATTTTACAAACAAAATTTTGAAACAATAAAAATATTCTGTTGCTCTTCTTGATCTTTTTTTTTTAAAAATAAATGAATTTAACAATTTTGATTCGTTGTAGATACAATATAAAAATATTTTTTTTGCTTTAAATTTTGACCAAATTCTGTGGAATTCTTAGAACCCACTGATCAACAGGCAAAATATGTGTGAGTTTAAAACATGTAATTCGATCTTATGTAACTCACTGTGTCCATGCCATGGGAACAAGGGTATCTTTCCATTCTCATACAATATGCCAATCTCCTCCGTTGTAAATGATAGACATATCTTTAAATGAAGGGGTTAATTCATTACTTGTAGGCTTAACAGGTTTTCAGTTGGGTTTTTGACATCATTAATTCTCTGAAGAGAATTAATGATCTGGGCTTAAGAAACTGTTGTGCTGAAATTTGGTGCTTGTCTAAAAGGAGCAAACAACACGTGCCCTTTTTATATAAAGACTAGCGGGGAGTGCCTGGCTTTGCCCAGATGTTTAGGTGGTGTAGTAAGGACCCCCAGGGAGGATGTCCTTGTACAAAACTGCTCAGTTGAGGGTGAAAGAATGAATGTTTTTAGCCAATTTTTCGATATTTGTTGTCCGAAGGATGGAGCTTTAAAACTATACCGATTTTATCAGGATTCATCGCCTCTGTCGAAAGTTTTTGTGAGGCATACAAACATACACATTAGGGTAGGTCGATTTGCAACTTTTTTCAGAAAATCAACATGGCACTGGTGATAGTAGTTGGGATTTGATGTAATAAGAACATATACCAAAAATTAGATTCCCATATTAAACATTTAATTTTAAAAATCGTGTAGAAAAATGCTGAAAAATCATTCATTTTCATAGCATTTTTCACAAAAGTGACTTTGAAATTTCACTATTTTTATAAAATATTCAATTAAAATTGATATATTTATATGAAATACATTGAAAGAAAAATAAATACATGAATTATAATTTTAATTATGAATCACACCTAGCAAAATATCTCAACTTTTACCGCATTGATTAAATAAAAATTGTAAAAAAGCTAATTAACAACTAAGTCTTTTAAATTTCACAATTTCAAAAGATATGTGGAGATGTATTACACAATATAACAACTTGATACAAGTTACAGAACCATGTATTTTAATTTTTTTATTAGAGGCAATAATATAAACTTATAATAGAACTAAATTGTTCTGTATAATTTCCTTCTGAGGAAAATGAAGGTCTAATTTGCTGGCACGATGACGTAGTAATAATGTGTCTATGTCTTGCTTCCTGCCCATATACAACTTTTTGAGAAAAATCAGTAAAATTTGACCAGTGTGTGGCTGTAAAATTGATAGCAGTAATCTGTTACATTTTTATGTTTTTTTTTTTTTTTTAGTTCACTATTTCTGAAAAAACAACACAAAAACCCCCAAAATTATTTGAAAACACTTATTTTTTAATTATTTTTGCGATGTAATATGAATAAAACTAACTATTGTTTGGGTAAATTAAGAAAACTAATATAATTTAATGGATAAATATTTATTTACCTAATGGACAAAATCGTTTGAATGCCCTCTTCTCTTTTTTTTCATCATTAAGTTTTTTTATATTTTTTTTCATCATTAATATTTTTTAAATCTTTTTTTCATCATTAATAGTTTTTTTAAAATCTTTTTTTCATCATTAATAGTTTTTTTAAAATCTTTTTTTCATCATTAATAGTTTTTTTAATCTTTTTTTCATCATTAATAGTTTTTTAAAATCTTTTTTTCATCATTAATAGTTTTTTAAAATCTTTTTTTCATCAGTAATAGTTTTTTTAATCTTTTTTTCATCATTAATATTTTTTAAATCTTTTTTTCATCATTAATAGTTTTTTTTAAATCTTTTTTTCATCATTAATAGTTTTTTAAAAATCTTTTTTTCATCATTAATATTTTTTAAATCTTTTTTTCATCATTAATAGTTTTTTTAAATCTTTTTTTCATCATTAATAGTTTTTTTAAAATCTTTTTTTCATCATTAATATTTTTTAAATCTTTTTTTCATCATTAATAGTTTTTTTAAAATCTTTTTTTCATCATTAATAGTTTTTTAAAAATCTTTTTTTCATCATTAATAGTTTTTTAAAAATCTTTTTTTCATCATTAATAGTTTTTTTAAAATCTTTTTTTCATCATTAATAGTTTTTTAAAATCTTTTTTTCATCATTAATAGTTTTTTAAAATCTTTTTTTCATCATTAATAGTTTTTTTAAAATCTTTTTTTCATCATTAATATTTTTTAAATCTTTTTTTCATCATTAATAGTTTTTTAAAATCTTTTTTTCATCATTAATAGTTTTTTTAAAATCTTTTTTTCATCATTAATATTTTTTAAATCTTTTTTTCATCATTAATAGTTTTTTAAAATCTTTTTTTCATCATTAATAGTTTTTTTAAAATCTTTTTTTCATCATTAATATTTTTTAAATCTTTTTTTCATCATTAATATTTTTTAAATCTTTTTTTCATCATTAATAGTTTTTTTAAAATCTTTTTTTCATCATTAATAGTTTTTTAAATCTTTTTTTCATCATTAATAGTTTTTTAAAATCTTTTTTCATCATTAATAGTTTTTTAAAATCTTTTTTTCATCATTAATAGTTTTTTAAAATCTTTTTTTCATCAGTAATAGTTTTTTTAATCTTTTTTTCATCATTAATAGTTTTTTTAAAATCTTTTTTTCATCATTAATAGTTTTTTTAAAATCTTTTTTTCATCATTAATAGTTTTTTTAAAATCTTTTTTTCATCATTAATATTTTTTAAATCTTTTTTTCATCATTAATAGTTTTTTTAAAATCTTTTTTCATCATTAATAGTTTTTTTAAAATCTTTTTTTCATCATTAATAGTTTTTTAAAAATCTTTTTTTCATCATTAATAGTTTTTTTAATCTTTTTTTCATCATTAATAGTATTTTAAAATCTTTTTTTCATCAGTAATAGTTTTTTAATCTTTTTTTCATCATTAATAGTTTTTTTAAAATCTTTTTTTCATCATTAATAGTTTTTTTAAAATCTTTTTTTCATCATTAATAGTTTTTTTAAAATCTTTTTTTCATCATTAATATTTTTTAAATCTTTTTTTCATCATTAATAGTTTTTTTAAAATCTTTTTTTCATCATTAATAGTTTTTTTAAAATCTTTTTTTCATCATTAATAGTTTTTTTAAAATCTTTTTTTCATCATTAATAGTTTTTTTAATCTTTTTTTCATCATTAATAGTTTTTTTAATCTTTTTTTCATCAGTAATAGTTTTTAAATCTTTTTTTCATCATTAATAGTTTTTTAAAATCTTTTTTTCATCATTAATAGTTTTTTTAAAATCTTTTTTTCATCATTAATAGTTTTTTAAAAATCTTTTTTTCATCATTAATAGTTTTTTAAAATCTTTTTTTCATCAGTAATAGTTTTTTAAATCTTTTTTTCATCATTAATAGTTTTTTAAAATCTTTTTTTCATCATTAATAGTTTTTTAAAAATCTTTTTTTCATCATTAATATTTTTTTAAATCTTTTTTTCATCATTAATAGTTTTTTAAAAATCTTTTTTTCATCATTAATAGTTTTTTAAAATCTTTTTTTCATCAGTAATAGATTTTTTAATCTTTTTTTCATCATTAATAGTTTTTTAAAATCTTTTTTTCATCATTAATAGTTTTTTAAAAATCTTTTTTTCATCATTAATATTTTTTAAATCTTTTTTTCATCAGTAATAGTTTTTTTAAAATCTTTTTTTCATCATTAATAGTTTTTTAAAATCTTTTTTTCATCAGTAATAGTTTTTTTAATCTTTTTTTCATCATTAATAGTTTTTTAAAATCTTTTTTTCATCATTAAGTTTTTTAAAAATCTTTTTTTCATCATTAATATTTTTTAAATCTTTTTTTCATCATTAATAGTTTTTTTAAAATCTTTTTTTCATCATTAATAGTTTTTTAAAATCTTTTTTTCATCAGTAATAGTTTTTTTAATCTTTTTTTCATCATTAATAGTTTTTTAAAATCTTTTTTTCATCATTAATAGTTTTTTAAAAATCTTTTTTTCATCATTAATATTTTTTAAATCTTTTTTTCATCATTAATATTTTTTAAATCTTTTTTTCATCATTAATAGTTTTTTTAAAATCTTTTTTTCATCAGTAATAGTTTTTTTAATCTTTTTTTCATCAGTAATAGTTTTTTTAAAATCTTTTTTTCATCATTAATAGTTTTTTAAAAATCTTTTTTTCATCATTAATATTTTTTAAATCTTTTTTTCATCATTAATAGTTTTTTTAAAATCTTTTTTTCATCATTAATAGTTTTTTAAATCTTTTTTTCATCATTAATAGTTTTTTTAATCTTTTTTTCATCATTAATAGTTTTTTTAATCTTTTTTTCATCATTAATAGTTTTTTAAAATCTTTTTTTCATCATTAATAGTTTTTTAAAATCTTTTTTTCATCAGTAATAGTTTTTTTAATCTTTTTTTCATCATTAATAGTTTCACATTCTACTTTTTCATCTTTTTTTTTTCATCATACCTATTATCTCTTGAAAAGGAAGATAATTTAAACTTGTCCCTCCCTTTTTTATTTTTGCAATAGACATTTTTATTTATTTATTTTTTTTTTTTTTAGGGAGGAGTAATTTTCTCTATCTTGACCGTGATTACTGGTAACCTTTTCCCTTCACCTCCAGTAAACTTTTGCACAAATTTCTTGGCTGTCAAGAAACTTTCTCTTTTTCTTTCCCTTTTGTCGGCCAGCTACTGATAATTTTTTATTGTGTAGAGGGGAGAAATTTCAAGGACCTTTTTAAAGTGGTTTCTTCCCAGATATTTTATCCTGGTTTGAGAGTGATATGCCTTTTATGAGGAGGGGATTGGTCATTTTAAGTCCCTTAATAGTTGGAAAGTCCAGTGGAAAGCTGACAGTGTTTCTGAGATTCCTACAGCTCACGGTCATTTGTGATGTGAGTAGGTGGGGGAGAGGCACCTTCACTGCTTATATCAAGTTTCAGGTTTTGGACTGGAATCTCATATGATTGGATGGATTCTTTATTTTCTGTTAGAAACTGATTTAACAACATAAGAAGTCGTGTTGCATGGCAGCAATTTTCTCCATTGATGACCTGTCGATTAAAGTTGTATTACTACCAAATGATATAGTAATTGTCTGTATTTAAAAAAAATTTTTTTTTATACTAAATGATATAATCACGCTTCTTACCTTTAATTGGTTAAAGTGAAAGATTATTTGGGCTCGGTTCTTTTTAACCAGTCTGCACTTAATATCAACATGTGATCTAAATCTCGAGTTGCATCTTCCACAAAGATTTTTTTTTTTTCATTTTAAAAGTTCAGATGGATCATGTTATACAATACCATTCTTTTTGCCTTTTTTTTGTGCCAGGGTAACTAGAAACCTTTTTTGTGCCAGGGTAACTGTTAGATTAGAAAACCTCAATTCCCCTTTTTAACTCCTCAAAAACTGATGATTGTAGGAACGAGACCTTTGAACCAATGTTAATCAATGCTTCTATTGGTCTATACGTTGTTTTCATGATAAAACCTGTTCCGGAGCTCTTTTTAAATTTTGTTTTTTGGTTTATTCATTCTTTGGTGGGTTTGTTTCGGACAACTTCCACCACCTTCCTTATACCCATGTCCTCTGGGGTTCTTATTTCCCCGAGGTTCTTCTTTCCTTAAAGACTTGACATGGTTACATGTACACGTAATGGCCAAGAACACATTGCCTGAAAGTACTTCTTTTAAACTCCTCGGCCTAACGTTTACAGGGAATATGAACTGGAATAGATACATTGAGAACATTGCCAAGGCTGCTGCAAGGAAGGTTGGCTCCCTCTACCGTGCTAGAAAACTACTTACGCCTGCCAGTATCCTATACCTCTATAAGGCAACCATTCGCCCATGTATGGAGTACTGTTGTCACATCTGGGCTGGTGCATCTGCTGCTTGTCTCTCGCTCCTGCACAGGGTTCAAAAAAGAGTCGCCAACCTGATAGGTCCTGAACTGTCATCTAGGCTTCAACCTCTGTCCCATCGACGAGATGTTGCATCCCTCTACCTGTTCTACAAATACTTCAATGGTGAATGCTCTGACGAACTGCAAACACTTGTACCTCCCCGACGTAACTACCCCCGACAAACCCGACAAGCTACTAAGTCTCATCCCTTTACAGTAGAGATCCCTAGGTGCAAGAAAGCCTTTTACTCCAATAGTTTCTTTCCCAGAACTGCGGGTCTTTGGAACTCCCTTCCGGGATTCTGCTTTCCCAACTGCAATGATATGCAGAAGTTCAAGTGTAATGTTAACAAACATCTTTCTACTCTTCTCCCCTCATAATGACCCCGCTAATTAATTCCCTAATAGTAGCCCCCTGCTTCAAAGTAGCACTGTGCCTTGTTTGGGGTAAAAATTGAATTAAAAAAAAAAAAAAAAATGGCTTCAGATGGAGCTGATGGTGAGTGTATTTCAGTGGTATCCTGGTCTTTCCTTATCTTTCTTAAGTGACCATGGACTAGCCTATTATGTCTAAAGTTCTTGTACTGTGGTCTCTCTCTCTCCATCTTGTACTGTGGTCTCTCTCTCTCCATCTTGTACTGGGGTCTCTCTCTCTCCATCTTGTACTGTGGTCTCTCTCTCTCCATCTTGTACTGGGGTCTCTCTCTCTCCATCTTGTACTGTGGTCTCTCTCTCTCCATCTTGTACTGGGGTCTCTCTCTCTCCATCTTGTACTGGGGTCTCTCTCTCTCCATCTTGTACTGGGGTCTCTCTCTCTCCATCTTGTACTGGGGTCTCTCTCTCTCCATCTTGTACTGGGGTCTCTCTCTCTCCATCTTGTACTGGGGTCTCTCTCTCTCCATCTTGTACTGTGGTCTCTCTCTCTCCATCTTGTGCTGGGGTCTCTCTCTCTCCATCTTGTACTGGGGTCTCTCTCTCTCCATCTTGTACTGTGGTCTCTCTCTCTCCATCTTGTACTGTGGTCTCTCTCTCTCCATCTTGTACTGTGGTCTCTCTCTCTCCATCTTGTACTGTGGTCTCTCTCTCTCCATCTTGTACTGTGGTCTCTCTCTCTCCATCTTGTACTGTGGTCTCTCTCTCTCCATCTTGTACTGTGGTCTCTCTCTCTCCATCTTGTACTGTGGTCTCTCTCTCTCCATCTTGTACTGTGGTCTCTCTCTCTCCATCTTGTACTGTGGTCTCTCTCTCTCCATCTTGTACTGGGGTCTCTCTCTCTCCATCTTGTACTTGTACTGGGGTCTCTCTCTCTCTCCATCTTGTACTGGGGTCTCTCTCTCTCCATCTTGTACTGGGGTCTCTCTCTCTCCATCTTGTACTGGGGTCTCTCTCTGTCCATCTTGTACTGGGGTCTCTCTCTGTCCATCTTGTACTGGGGTCTCTCTCTGTCCATCTTGTACTGGGGTCTCTCTCTCTCCATCTTGTACTGTGGTCTCTCTCTCTCTCCATCTTGTACTGTGGTCTCTCTCTCTCTCCATCTTGTACTGGGGTCTCTCTCTCTCCATCTTGTACTGTGGTCTCTCTCTCTCCATCTTGTACTGGGGTCTCTCTCTCTCCATCTTGTACTGGGGTCTCTCTCTCTCCATCTTGTACTGTGGTCTCTCTCTCTCCATCTTGTACTGTGGTCTCTCTCTCTCCATCTTGTACTGTGGTCTTCTCTCTCCATCTTGTACTGGGGTCTCTCTCTGTCCATCTTGTACTGGGGTCTCTCTCTCTCCATCTTGTACTGGGGTCTCTCTCTCTCCATCTTGTACTGGGGTCTCTCTCTGTCCATCTTGTACTGGGGTCTCTCTCTCTCCATCTTGTACTGGGGTCTCTCTCTCTCCATCTTGTACTGGGGTCTCTCTCTCTCCATCTTGTACTGTGGTCTCTCTCTCTCTCCATCTTGTACTGTGGTCTCTCTCTCTCCATCTTGTACTGTGGTCTCTCTCTCTCAAACTTGTACTGTGGTCTCTCTCTCTCCATCTTGTACTGTGGTCTCTCTCTCTCCATCTTGTACTGGGGTCTCTCTCTCTCCATCTTGTACTGTGGTCTCTCTCTCTCCATCTTGTACTGTGGTCTCTCTCTCTCCATCTTGTACTGGGGTCTCTCTCTCTCCATCTTGTACTGGGGTCTCTCTCTCTCCATCTTGTACTGGGGTCTCTCTCTCTCCATCTTGTACTGTGGTCTCTCTCTCTCCATCTTGTACTGTGGTCTCTCTCTCTCCATCTTGTACTGGGGTCTTTCTCTCTCTCCATCTTGTACTGGGGTCTCTCTCTCTCTCCATCTTGTACTGGGGTCTCTCTCTCTCCATCTTGTACTGGGGTCTCTCTCTCTCTCCATCTTGTACTGGGGTCTCTCTCTCTCCATCTTGTACTGTGGTCTCTCTCTCTCCATCTTGTACTGTGGTCTCTCTCTCTTCATCTTGTACTGTGGTCTCTCTCTCTCCATCTTGTACTGTGGTCTCTCTCTCTCCATCTTGTACTGTGGTCTCTCTCTCTCCATCTTGTACTGTGGTCTCTCTCTCTCCATCTTGTACTGTGGTCTCTCTCTCTCCATCTTGTACTGTGGTCTCTCTCTCTCCATCTCGTACTGTGGTCTCTCTCTCTCCATCTCGTACTGTGGTCTCTCTCTCTCCATCTCGTACTGGGGTCTCTCTCTCTCCATCTCGTACTGGGGTCTCTCTCTCTCCATCTCGTACTGGGGTCTCTCTCTCTCCATCTTGTACTGGGGTCTCTCTCTCTCCATCTTGTACTGGGGTCTCTCTCTCTCCATCTTGTACTGGGGTCTCTCTCTCTCCATCTTGTACTGGGGTCTCTCTCTCTCTTTTTATAGCTTTAGTTGATTTACTATAGCCCTAGAAACTGTGGAATATCTTGACTTTCTGCTGTAGGATTCGGTTTTGGACATTTAGTATAGGCCTCGCTTGATGTCTGTTGCTAGGGTACACCACTTAATGAATTATCATTTATAATAGTTTGTTTGTTCTTGTGAGCCACCCCCCCTCGTGTTACCCATAGAACCTTTCACTTTGTCTCACAGCAGACAAGGCCTCCAATAACGTTGCCAGATTTGACCTAGCCACATCCACCTTAATAAAGGCGTTAATTATAGCATCTATGAAGAAACCAACTGATCTTGCACGGCTGAACCTTCCCTTCTTATTCTACAATATCTACTTTTTTTTTTTTTTTTTACACAAGCATCACCACTTTATCAAGGCCAAGAGGCCACTCAAGGATAAGGGTTAAAGAGTGTACAGTAGAAATTGGACATTATAGTAATCATTAGTAATGAAAATTCGTTAAATTAGATAACTTATATGGAACGGCTCATCAATCTACTGGACTTGCAAACTGTCACATGCAGTTTCATACAGACAGAAGGAAAAAACACTTCTGAAACAGATTAATTCAGTCTTCTCACTTCGAACATTCTACCAACGAAAGCATTTAACATGCGAGCTCAGACAATTTCGACTCAATACATGAAAGGCAGCATTCTGCTTCAAAGAAAACAAACATGCCAGGGAAGATTGCAATGAAGACTACCACATCCAGGTTCAAATCAACTTTTAACAAACATTCAGATTATGAATAACGTCTACATGTATCTTTACATGGCTTGTTGCACTTTATTTTTTATTTTTTTCCAAATAAATTTGATTTGAATCATCTGCGAAATTGTAAAGATATAAATATGCCGTTGTTCACGAACCACATTTTACGTCTTCCATTCGTATTTTTATTTATGCACGTGAATTATTAGCATGGATTTTCGTATATCACCAAACCATCTCCAATGTTTCATTCAAGCCAGGATCCACACTACACCTTTCTTAACATAGTAGGTGCTCGACTGAGCTCCAATCATTTCTTAACACTGGATTGATTTCGTAAGTACTGAAATTCTCTCACAAGTACTCAAAAAAAATTTTGTAGTTGAAAAAAACATAAAAATGTACAAATTTTACTTTTCTTTTTTCATGAACAGAGTTTCTTTCCTAGATGTTCCCATTTGTTGAGCACATTACGAGATTGCTTTCCTGCCGGCTTCAACACGGCCGTCTTCCAATCTATAAATATAAAAGCGAAAATGTATGTATGTATGGTTGTATGTATGTATGTGTGTTCGCTTTTTCTGTATGTCTACAAAAGGCTTTTTTCAGAGAAGCGGTTGGTCGGTTCACAACTTTTTAAAACTTTTTATATCACATATAAATCGTAATATCTCACAGTTAACAACGAAGCTCGCCTGTCTATTTAATTTGTTCGATTTCGGGAAGATAAATATTCAACATTTGTCGCTCGCCGCATGTGGTTTAGTCTTTTTCCTATAACATCTTGGGGGGGGGGGAAAGCGTTCAGCAGTAAATACTATCCCGCAGTCAAACTTGACCTCATTAAAACGGGCACCTGCCAAATCCAAGTAATTAAATAAATTCAAACGTGTTTCCGTTAGCATCTCGTGGTGGGGCAATGGTTAATGTCACACTTTTTCTTTTTTTTTTTTTCACACTTTAATTTACAACTTTGCCTCAACGGTTAGGGTTCGATCCTCATACTTACTTTTTTTTTTTTTAACCCCCCCCCATCCCCCCCAGAGTTTCCACACACACCTCCAAACACCCGGACAACGCCAGGTACTCCTCGCTAGTCTAATATAAATTGCACTTGTTATAAATCCATAAGTTGCCAAACTTTGTTAATTCCATTTATTGTTTTCGATCCTTTCATAATATTCTACATTATTCAGTTTTGTCTCGTGGAATACTGCTGTCATATATACGGGAGACGCCATTTTTCAGACTACGCTTTTGTGCTTTGAAAAAGTATGAAATCGATTTTGCTATCTAGTGAAGGATGCTCGTTTCTACTTAGCAACACATTTTTGTTCACACAAGAAATGTTGCTAATCTTTTTCGATCCGATCGTTATTTCCATGGTAAGTACTCGACTGAACTACAATCTTTGATCTCCACGCAAACAAATTTCCTTTCTATCTCTTTCTATACCAAAAACCAAACAGAACTTTCATGAACAAAGTTTCTTTCCTAGAACACCCTATCTGTCAAGCAAAATATATGAATCTGCTTCCCAGCCGATTACAACATGGTCGTCTTCAAGACTAACGCAAACAAATACCTATAAAGCCATTCTCTTGAATAATCAATTCCTCTTAAGTCATCATCTGCCTATTTCACCGATATCTATGAAAAATAACTCTACCTGAGAATTCTTTCTTCAAACTCCTTGGCCTAACATTGCGGGCAACATGAACTGGAACAAATACATAGAGGACATTGCAAAGGCTGCTGCAAAGAAGGGCAGGTTCCCTCTATCATGCTAGAAGACTACTCACACCTGAGAGTATCCCGTACCTCTACAAGTCAACCATTCACCCATGCATGAAGTATTGTTGCCACATCTGGGCTGATGCATCTACCACTAGTCTCTCCCTTTTGGATAGGGTCCAAAAAAAAGGGTCTCCAATCTAATCGGTCCCACTTTGTCAACTAAGCTCCAACCCCTGTCCCATCACCGAAATGTATCCCTGTGCCATTTTTTTTTTTTTTTTTTTCTATAGGGATTAAACGACGCTGGAGCAGTTTGTAAAAATTAACCAAAAAACTATTGGTGATTAAAGACCTCCCCCTCTTTCGGAAGACTATAATATACCCCTCCTCTAATTAGTAAAAATTGCATTTTTTTTTACAAACACCTAAAAATAACCATTAATTTATCTGTATGTACGAACCTGATGGGTAAAAAAGGAGTACACATCAAAGTTTATGCAAATTCATCCAGCATTTTTGGTTTTAAAAAATCAAATCAACCTCATGCAAATTTTGCAATCCATTTTTAATATAGGGAGGAGGAGGCTTCATTGACTCTTAAATTTTGAATTATGTCCTTTTGACATTGGCCTTAAGGAAAGCGAAAATTGGTTGATGAGAGAATTTAAGAATTAACAATTTAAAAAAATTTTTTTTTTTTTTTTTCAAAAAAATATTTAATGAGTTTGCATCATTTTTGGTGCATGTTTTTAATTTTTTTTTTTTAAATTAAAAAAAAAAAGTTTTTAATCTAACAGGTAAGTACATAAACTTTTTTATGCCCATTTTGTTAATTTTCTTTTTACGATCAGTTTTAAATATTGATGTAAAACTAGATAAGCGCCCTTTTTCTTCTCAAATATTATAATGATATCCTTGTGATTAATAGTTATCTATGTTTTTCAAATAGTAGGGACGACAGGGGAGACAATTCAGGATTTATTTTATTTTTTTGCGGGGGGGGTGTCATTTGATTAATGATTTTGTTTTTGTTTGTTTTATTTCTCCATTATAAGTAAAATAAACCCACCAAAAAATAAAGGCATTCTTCCTTCGTTTGTTGATTTAAGTTTGCCCAGACTTTCGTTTTTTTTTTTTAATTTTTATTTATTTTTTTTAAACATTTGTTGCATCAGTCGATTGCTTTTTTTATGACTGGATGTGGATGTGGGTGATAAAAGCACTTTTCGTTTTTTTTTCATTTCTTTTGCTATTAACGAAAATCTATTCATTTCTGTTTGTATAAGTTGGCATTTAATGCTTGAGGCATTGTTGTGAATTTTGACAATGACGACAGCCATGGCAGTTTTTACTATATATTAGTTAGACTCGTGGAACTTTTTTTTTTTTATACAATAGTCACTGCTTATCAAGGCCCGGAGGCCACTCAAGAATAAGGGTTAATGAATGTCATGTGAGACAACACCGTGTTAATCGGTGATGGTGTAAATTAGACAGGAATTTGATTGTTGAATTTTCTCGACTATTTTTCGCTTTCCTTAAGGTTAATGTCAACGGGGCATAACTCTAACTTTTGATTTGGAGCTGATGACAAAATGTCAAACCGATCACTGGCATTGTTTTTTTGTTTGTTTTTTTTTTTATATGGTTTTAACGTTCACTTTTTTTATATGGTTTTAACGTTCAC
Source organism: Euprymna scolopes (assembly GCF_053919585.1). Classification (NCBI taxonomy): domain Eukaryota; kingdom Metazoa; phylum Mollusca; class Cephalopoda; order Sepiida; family Sepiolidae; genus Euprymna; species Euprymna scolopes. Next base: position 158,066,896 of record NC_136495.1, on the reverse strand, counting down.
TTATGTTTACATTTAATCTATGTACATGGGTTTTCCATGTTGATCTAAGGTGGAGATATTCGTCTTTTATAAAATTGTTAGGAACGGCCTTTTGAAGGTGTGTTGTTTACTTAATTTAATGATTTTTTTTTTAAATCTTCCAATATTTTCCCAAAGATCGTCTGTGTATTGATTTTTTTTAAAAATCTTCCAATATTTTCCCAAAGATCGTCTGCTCTTTTGTCGCGTATTGATTGGATGATTGACATCTTACATCAGGAAAAAAAAAAATGACAGTACAATAAAAAATTACGCTAAAACCAGGCCCAAACTCAAACAAAACCAACCTGCCTTCTCCCTTGAGGCTTGCATTTACGAACATCCGTGGGCTTAGAACTAATTTAAATGATGTTGAACCATTTCTCCTAACAAACATCCCAGATATCTTAGCACTAAGTGAGACTAACCTACACTCCTCCATCCCCTCTAACTACTTTAACATGCCTGGATATCTCCCACTCTGCCGTAAGGACTCTGACAGACATATGCTCGGGCTTGGAGTATATATTCGGAACACCCTCCTCTTGACTAGAGAAACTAAACTAGAATCGGACGATCAAGCCTTTATGTGCTTTAGACTTAACATGTAACATAACATTATCTACTTATATTTTCTCTACCGCTCTCCCTCGACTCAGGACCTAGTAAACAAAGTCTCTGACAGCGTAGATACAGCACTTTCCCTGAACACTAGCGCACAAGTGCATGTATTTGGTGACTTCAGTGTCCACCACAGCAACTGGCTTGGATTTTCTACTTACACAGACGCAGCTGGTAGCACAACGCATAGTTTCTCTATAACTCATTCCCTATCACAGATGGTTAGGTTTCCAACCTGTTTCCCTGACCAGCAAGAACAACACGCATCACTTCTAGATCTGTTTCTGACTACAGTTCCCGATGACTGTGTAACTAATGCCCACACCCCACTTGAGAACGCCGATCATGCAGTGGTAATAGTTGAAATAGCTCTAAACTTTAGAGCCAAAACTGAAGAGCCACTGCTCAAAAACAACAAGATATTATAAAAAGGCTGACTGGGAAGCCATCAGGGATTTCATCAGGGATGCCCCATCGCAAAATATCTTTTCACTTCCTGCTGAACATTGCACAAATGAGACCCCTGAATGGTTCAAAACAGCAATTGAAACACACGTTCCCACACGGAAATTTTATAGCAAGCCCCACTCTCCCCAATGGTTTACCTCTACTTGTACAGCCGCCATCGCGCAAAGGTAGCATGCGTACCACAGATTTAACCGACATAAATCCAGTTCAAATAGGCAGAAGTATATAGAAGCCAGAAGTAACTGTAAGAAAGAAATAGTGACAGTTAAGAGAGAATTTACTGAAACCACCAAAAAACGCATCGAAGCTCAGAAATTAGGAACCCGCGACTTCTGGAAAATCTACAACAATGTAGTAAATAATGGGCAATCAACAATTCCCCCACTATCCAACAACCATGAGGTTGTTTGCTCAGCAACTGAGGAGGCTAACATACTTGCCAGTCGGTTTGCCTCCAACTCCACACTGGACCCTGCCAACTACCCCCTGCCTGACTTTCCTTTGCGGACAGACGCCACACTAGACAATCTGAAAATCACCCCTTCTTAGGTGCATGCTATCATGAAAAATCTTGACACTGCAAAAGCCTGTGGACCTAATCTCATCCCGGCTGTGCTATTAAAAAAGTGCTCTGCCGAAGTAGCTCCAGTTCTTTCCAAACTTTACAACAAATGCCTTAATGAAGCTTGCTTTCCTGTTTGCTGGAAAACTGCTTCTGTAGTACCAGTTTTCAAGAATTCTGGCGAAAGAACTGACCCAGTAAATTATCACCCCATTAGCCTCCTTCCACTTTTCGCCAAAATATTTGAGACCATAATTAACCAAGCTCTAGTCCATCATGCTAAACTTCTGACTGACCAACAATATAGATTTAGGCAAGCCCGTTCAACAGCAGACATCCTAACTGTAATCTCAGAACGTATATACCATTCACTGGACAAAGCAGGAGAGGGTAGAGCGGTATCTCTAGATATATCTAAGTCTTTTGACAGGGTATGGCATGAAGGTCTTCTCAGGAAAATCAGATCATATGGTATCACTAGAAGAATACATGACATTATTAAATCCTTCTTAGATAAGAGAAAAATCAAGGTTGTCCTCAACGGTCGTCCATCTAAACAATATGATAGACCACTGAGGCACTCCTGCATTTATATCTTAGGACCTCTGTTATTTCTAATATTCATAAATTACCTCCCTGACAAAATTGCCTGTGAGATGGGTATATATGCTGACGACACCACACTCTATAACAGACATGACAGGAAAACAAATGAACACATATCTAAAGAAATGGCAGAAACACTAGAGGATGACCTCCAATCTGTAGTAGGAGGGGACATAAATAGATGGTCACATTCAATGCTGCCAAGACTAAATTCGTTTCCTTCAATAATTACAAGAAACCTTCTCTACCACCAATAGCAATGGCTAATGACTCTTTATCTGAAAGTACATCCTTTAAACCCCTCGGCCTCACGCTCACAGGAAACATGAGTTGAAACAATTACATTGAGAGTATCGCCAAGACCGCTGCGAAGAAGGTAGGTTCTCTCTACCGTACTAGAAAGCTACTAACGCCCGAAAGTATCCTATACCTCTATAAGGCCACCATTCGCCCATGTATGGAGTATTGTTGTCATATTTGGGCTGGTGCATCTGCTACTAGTCTCTCACTCCTGGACAAGGTTCAAAAGAGTCGCCAACCTGATAGGTCCTGAACTGTCATCCAAGCTCCAGCCTCTGTCCCATCGACGAAATGTTGCATCCCTCTGCCTGTTCTACAAGTATTTTAATGGTGAATGCTCTGACGAACTGCAAGCACTTGTGCCCCCTTGATGTAAATACTCCCAGCAAACCCGACAAGCAGCTAAATCCCACCCCTTCACAGTAGAGATCCCTAGATGTAAGATAGCCTTCTACTCCAGTAGTTTCTTCCCCAGAACTGCTAGACTTTGGAATTCCCTGCCAGGTCCCTGCTTCCCCAACTGTACTGACATGCAGAAGTTTAAGTGCAACATGAACTCCCTACACAGTACCCTTGATGCCTATGTCCCTGATAGTAACCCCCCCCCACCAAAGTGGCAATTTGCCTTGTTTGGGGTGAAAATGTAAAAAAAAAAAAAATTAGTCAAACCAGAGCACATGATGTCATGTTCCAAGGAAAGCCGAACGAACAGTTAATTACATCTGGTTTAAATTCTTCACAAATACCAACATGCATATAAAACCGACACAGGGATGCAACATTACGGTGATGGGACAGAAGTTGAAGCTTGGTTGATAGTGCAAGATCTATTAGGTTGAAAACTCATTTTTGGACCCTGTCTAGGAACGAATAGTCTAGTGGTAGATGCAGCAGATGTGGCAATGAGATTCCATGCATTGGAAAATGGTGGCTTTCTTTGTTTTTGTTTAAAAAAAAATCTCTTGTTGATCGTTTTTTTCGACCTACTGACATCACGGACAAAGGAATGTTTTTGCTTTGTCATTGTTTTCCAAATTCTTTACTAGCAGGACCTGTGGGATTTCACATAAGAAATTTATTTCATCAAGAGATATGTTTTGTTAAAGCTGATGTTTTTTGGATGGAGCAAAAAAGGAGTCATTTGAACAGAAAAAAACAATAACACTCAACAAATGAGTTTGTTAACATTTCTATGAAAATAATGTCCATTGTATTTTAAATGTAGAACTGACCAAAAATAAGAAATTAATAAATACCAATAAATACTTAGAAAATAATATTGTGCTACATAGTTCAATACAAATATATAACCACATTGTAAGAGGAGTTTTTAATTTACTCCTTCAGTTCAGCACCTCTTGGAAGACAATGTTCGTCTTTTTTACCTGTTTCTTTCGAATGTTCCCTTTTTTACATAACGTTTTGTTGTGTTTTTTCGTCTGTGAAGAACCACTGAACGTCGAAATTACTATGAGTTCTTTTCTCAAACCGTCACAACAGTGATCGTATATTATTATAATGATATTCGAAAACGAGACTAAATCAAAGGGAGGTAATTTTCATATACTTGTCCAGGGTTGTATATGGCGTCATTAAACTTTAAATTTGTCTTCATTAAAAATATATTTCAGGTTATTTACTACAAGTAATACTTGTTCAATTTTTAGTAGTTAGTGATAACTTTAGAAGAGTACACTTGGTCTTTTTTTGTCCTAGGTCAGTGATGGAGAGATCCTTCTGAGGCTGAAGCATTTTTTTTACATTTTGTTTTGTTCCAATCCAAAGTGTCCATTTTTTTTGTTCCAATCCAAAGTGTCCATTTTTTTTGTTCCAATCCAAAGTGTCCATTTTTTTTTGTTCCAATCCAAAGTGTCCATTTTTTTTTTGTTCCAATCCAAAGTGTCCATTTTTTTTTTGTTCCAATCCAAAGTGTCCATTTTTTTTGTTCCAATCCAAAGTGTCCATTTTTTTTGTTCCAATCCAAAGTGTCCATTTTTGGGAAGTTGTTTTATTATATTTACATTTTTACTCTTAACCCCCCCCTCCCAAGCATATTGCAATTTAGACGTAAGAGGCTACTATTTAGCACCATTTTTACTAAAACGCTATCTAGGAAGGTGACCAGTGAGATATCTAGTCATATTACATCTAAATTTTTGCATGTTGATACGTTTAAAGAAGTAGGAAACAGCGAGGGAATTCCAAATTCTAGCAGTTCGAAAGAAGAAACAATTAGATTAGAAGACTTTTTGGTATTTAGGGGCCTCTAAAGTGAAAGGGTGGGATATTGCTGCTTGTCAGGAATATTTACGTCGATGGAGTACAAGTAATACGAATTAGTTTTTTCGTATGTGTCTGACTCTGCCCTCATGGGGAGGCATTTAAATATGGACAACTTTATTCAGTGCATTTTTATCGAAAGATTCATCTTCATTAATTGATGACACTGATTACAAAACTAAAAAAAGAAAACAAAACAAAAAAATAAACTGGCATCCAAAATACATTTTTACCCATCTGGCTCACACTACTTAACATACTTTTGATGATGACACCATTTTGTCTCATGAGACAATGGTGTTCTGTGTCGTCTGCTGTGGCTATACAGCAAACTTGTCTCACCAAGTACAGGTCTGTATACTGAAGAAATCCCCAATCATTCACAATAAAATGTTTTAACAAATACAAATTTGTGTGCGTGAGTGTATTATATATCAAGAGATGAACAGTTTCCTATATTCCAAAAACTTATATTTTCAATATGTTGAGCACCCTACCAATAAATGTAGTAACTAATCAACCTTTAAGTATTAGAAAACATACACTCAGTATTATTGTTTTGTCTCAGCAAATAAGGAAGGGTTAGTTGTTCATATTAAATGAATGACCAAGTCATCATGTTGAAGTTTATCGCCAGACAAAAGCCAACTAACACAAACTTATTTTCAACTGAAAAAAAAAAATTGAGACATTTACTTTAATATCTTAATTCCTGATCAAGGGTTTTTGTTGTGTTTCCAAGAGATATGCTGCCATATATAATGTCAATAGTTGCATATCCAGTTTTTCTTTAAAAGGCCTCTTCAAAATTACCAGCAAACGTTTTAAAGTGTGTATGCAAGTTGAATGCAATTTAATTGCGATACATTATTGATTAATAAACATGGACGATTGATATCGATGTTTTATAAGCATTTCATTATTATGCATTCGAAACAATCTGTGTTTTGGAAATTTTGAGATGAGGATTGATAATTCATATTATTTGGATTTTTCTGACTTCTGTTCTCATCTTAAGTGTTATTTTCACAACGTTTCAGTTTGTGTAAACTCCGACTATCTTCAGGCGTATTTTGTCGAACTCGGGAATCTGCACAGAATTTCTACACGTCGCTGTAAAGGATTCCGTTTGAAATTCCATGCAAGTTCCCGAGTCCAACAGAAAGATTCCAAAGTTCACACACACACACACACACACACACACACACACGCACACACATTTAATAATTTTAGACCGTTAATATTTCAATAATATAGCTGAATAGGTTCACCCTAAATGTTTTCCAAAATAAGTATATGTTAGTTTCACCTTTTGGTGTGGGATAAATTTCACATGGATATTAAATAATGACAATAAAAATGAATCTCTAGCGTATGTAGATAAAGCACCAATGAAAATCACATTAATTTATTTTAAATCCTCTCAAAACTGCAAAATACTGCTGCTTGTATACTAAGTACCTCCTATTGATACTTTACCTCCAAAATGACTGCCTTGTCTGTTTTGCATGACAAACTTTTTTATTTTTTACCTAAATTCTCTTTCTCCTGATCACTAACAAATCAAACTGCTCTATTTCCTAAGTTGCGACTAAACCTAATCCATCTCACTTAACTTAGAGGGGTCCTTGCTCTCCGCCCTTGACCCTAACAGACTCGTAAATCGATACCCATTAACACCTAAAATTTCCTAGGCATGCTCCTGATTATAACTCCTAACCCATAACCAAGCTTCTAAGTAAATATTTACTAGCCATAGTCCTATACATTGACTTAAAGTAATCTATAATGAACAGTAACCATTAATATCTCTTTATTAAGAGATAGTATTGCAATAATTATTACACAAACTAAACCGGTACTCATTGAAATAAAAACTTCCGGATATTAAGAGAAAGGCGAAGTCATTCTCCTTCGTTGTAGTCTAAAGGCAACTTACTCAAATTACTCAAATTCCATGCATTCGTATACAATACTACTTATCCATCCATCTATATTTTAACTATACTTACAGAATATGCAATAACCTATATCTATCAGGTATAACTGTACTCCATATCAAATGTTCTCTTGTATCTATACTGAGCATATCTTATCTTTCAGTCTTACTAAATATCCGGTTTGGGCACCAAATCAGAATTTCTAATAGCAAGTAAATCATACTCTAACACTTTACCCTAATCCTAAACCTACTAAACCATATCTAACCATACATTCCTAAACTTACTAAACCATATCTAACCATACATTCCTAAACCTACTAAACCATATCTAACCATACATTCCTAAACTTACAAAACTATATCTAACCATACATTAACTCGTCTCTCTCGATCCAATACTGTAGCAAATTTAGCTGCTTCCACTGCATGAATTTTTACCTATACCCTCTCCGAGTAAAAATGAAAATGGAAAGCATAATAATGCCCTTTTTTAACCACATTTGAGGAGTGAAAATTTTCTGTAGAAGCTAACCTAAATGCCCGATTTTTTCAGGAGATATTAACCTAAATAACCAATAAATATTAACTACCCATGCGGGGTCGCAGAAATACCTGGATTAGGACCCAGGCGCGGGGCGAACTTCCTCGGAGCTGATGGACCCATAGGTCTTCCCAGGTCATCCGTCTAGGAGAAGGAAAACTCTGAAACTAAACCTAGGGGAGGGAGGCCTCTTCAGTCCTGGACAACAACCTTCCTAGAGCTGGTGACTCAAACAAATCACCGGTTGGCAAACCTAAACTGCTTAAGGAGGAGATAGACTCTGTCTATCGCCCGGCTTTCATACTCCTTCTTTGCCTATTGGCCAGGCGTAGAGGTACTATCACAGGGACTCATCTGAATCACCCAGTGGTTGACCTTGTTTCCTGACTAGGGCAATGAACGCCGCTTTTCCCCTCTCCCGCCACATCCCATCCCCCTAAACTGGACACAGTGGGGTGCTTCAGTGCCATATATGTCGGTGCAGTTGGACTGGGCTGGCTTTGCCTAATGGATTGAGGGTACCGGATTGACAGTTCCTGGCTGCTGTTTCCAACTGATAGTACAGGAGCCCTAACTCTTTGGTAGCACTTAGAGCGGCTGCTCCATCAACAGTTGTAAAATATCGGGATGTTTGTAGTGCCATGTCGCGCATGGAAAGGGACCCTGCACTCATCCCCGGTGGGCTTTCCTGAGGCCACAATCCTGTGGGTGAGGACAGCTGATGGTCTACTTGTATTGCATGTCTGGTATTCTGCACAACTACTTGTCCAGCACCCCCTCACTCATCCACCCTAACTGAAACTTTTAAATAAAATAAAATGAAATGACAGCTCAAGCAAAAGTTACGTTTAAACCAGGACCAAACTCAAAGAAAACCAACCTGCCTCCTCTCTTGAGGCTTGCATTTACTAATATCCGCAGGCTTAGAACTAACTTAGATGACGTTGAGTCATTTCTCCTTGTAAACACCCCGGATATCTTAGCATTAAGTGAAACTAACCTTCACTCCTCCATTCCCTCTAACCACTTTAACATGCCTGGTTATCTCCCACTCTACCGTAAGGACCCGGACAGACATATGCATGGACTTGGAGTCTATATTCGAAACACCCTCCCCCTAACTAGAGAAATAAAACTAGAATCAGAGGGCCAGGCCTTTATGTGCTTCAGACTAAATATGCAACATAATATTAGCTACTTGTATTTTCTCTACCGCTCTCCCTCAAACCAAGACTGTACCCTAATAAACAAAGTCTCAGACAGCATAGATATAGCACTCCCTCGATACTAGCACACAAATACATGTATTTGGTGACTTCAATGTCCACCACAGTAACTGGCTAGGATTCTCTAATCACACAGACGTAGCTGGTAGCGCAACACATAGCTTCTCTATATCCCATTCCCTATCTCAGTTGGTTACATTTCCGACACGTTTCCCAGACCAGCACGATCAACATGCCTCACTTCTAGATCTCTTTCTGACAACGGTTCCCAATGACTGTTCAACAAATGCCCACAGCGTACTCGGGAATGCTGATCACGCTGTGATAATGGTAGAAATCAGCCTAAATTCTCGCCCTAAAACTGAAGACCCACTACTCAAAACAACGAGGTATTACAAAAAGGCTGATTGGGAAGCCATCAGGGAGCTCATCAGAGATGCCCCATGGCAAAATATCTTTACTCTTCCAGCGGAACAGTGTGCAAACGAGACAACTGAATGGTTCAAAACTGCTATTGAAGCATATGTTCCCGCACGGAAATTCTATAGCAAGCCCCACTCTCCCCAATGGTTTACTTCTGCTTGTGCAGCTGCCATTTGTCAAAGGCAGCATGCGTTCCGCAGATTCAACTGACATAAGTCCAGCTCAAATAAACAGAAGTTTATAGAAGCTAGAAATAATTGTAAGAGAGTGATAGAGACGGCTAAGACAGATTACTCTGAAACCACCAGAAAGCGCATCGAAGCACAGAAATTAGGAACCCGGGATTTTTGGAAAATCTACAAAAGCGTAGTTAATAATGGACAGTCAACTATTCCCCCACTAACAAACAATCATGAGGTTGCTTGCACGGCAACTGACAAGGCTAATCTGCTTGCCAGTTGGTTTGCCTCAAACTCCACACTGAACTCGGTACACCACTCACTCCCTGATTTTCCTCTGCGAACAGACGCCACACTTGACAATTTGAAAATCACCCCTTCTCAGGTACATGCTATTATAAAAAACCTAGACACCTCAAAAGCATGTGGACCAGATCTCATCCCGGCTGTGCTATTAAAAAAATGCTCTGTCGAGGTTGCTCCAGTTCTGTCCAAACTTTACAATAAATGCCTCAACGAATCTTGTTTTCCTGACTGCTGGAAAACCGCCTCTGTGGTACCAGTCTTCAAGAATTCTGGTGAAAGAACTGACCCACTAAATTATCGCCCCATTAGCCTCCTCCCGCTTTTCGCCAAGATATTTGAGTCCTTGGTTAATCAAGCCCTAGTCCAGCACCTAACAGCTGCTAAACTCCTGACTGACAAACAATATGGATTCAGGCAAGCCCGTTCAACAGCAGATATCTTAACTGTAGTTTCTGAACGTATATACCGTTCATTGGATAAAACAGGGGAGGGTAGAGCGGTGGCCCTTGATATATCTAAGGCTTTTGACAGGGTGTGGCACGATGGTCTTCTAATGAAAATTAGATCATATGGAATCACTGGAAGAATTCATAATGTAATTAAATCCTTCTTAAGTAATAGAAAAATCAAAGTTGTCCTCGACGGACGTACATCCAAACAATATGACATAAATGCGGGAGTACCTCAGGGGTTTATCCTTGGACCTCTATTATTCCTGATATTCATAAACGACCTCCCTGATAAAATTGTTTTGGAGATGGGTATATTTGCCGATGACACCACTCTCTATAACAGATATGAGGGGAAAACAAATGAACACATATCCAAGGAAATGGCAGAAACACTAGAGGATGACCTCCAATCCGTAGTGGAATGGGGACAAAAATGGTTGGTCACATTACATGCTGCTAAGACTAAGCTTGTTTCCTTCAATAACTACAAGAAACCTTCTCTACCACCAATAGCAATGGCCAAGAACACATTGCCTGAAAGTACTTCTTTTAAACTCCTCGGCCTAACGTTTACAGGGAATATGAACTGGAATAGATACATTGAGAACATTGCCAAGGCTGCTGCAAGGAAGGTTGGCTCCCTCTACCGTGCTAGAAAACTACTTATGCCTGACAGTATCCTATACCTCTATAAGGCAACCATTCGCCCATGTATGGAGTACTGTTGTCACATCTGGGCTGGTGCATCTGCTGCTTGTCTCTCGCTCCTGGACAGGGTTCAAAAGAGAGTCGCCAACCTGATAGGTCCTGAACTGTCATCTAGGCTTCAACCTCTGTCCCATCGACGAGATGTTGCATCCCTCTGCCTGTTCTACAAATACTTTAATGGTGAATGCTCTGACGAGCTGCAAACACTTGTACCTCCCCGACGTAATTACCCCCAACAAACCCGACAAGCTACTAAGTCTCATCCCTTTACAGTAGAGATCCGTAGGTGCAAGAAAGCCTTTTACTCCAATAGTTTCTTCCCCAGAACTGCGGGTCTTTGGAACTCCCTTCCGGGAATCTGCTTTCCCAACTGCAATGAAATGCAGAAGTTCAAGTGTAATGTTAACAAACATCTTTCTACTCTTCTCCCTTCATAATGACCCCGCTAATTAAGTCCCTGATAGTAGCCCCCTGCTTCAAAGTGGCACTGTGCCTTGTTTGGGGGTGAAAATTGAATTAAAAAAAAAAAAAAAATCGTTTCACATATGGAAAATGTCTAAAAGTGAATAATTCTTCAACAGATTCTTCGAAAAAATTATGCGGTCCACATTTCGTTGAAACAATTATGCGGTCCACATTTCGTTGAAACAATTATGCGGTCCACATTTCGTTGAAACAATTATGCGGTCCACATTTCAATGATATGTAGATATTGCGGTCTAGAAAGAAAATGGCCGCTGTGTTCTTAGAATGCATCCAAAAAGTCTTGTAACTGATGTTTATGACAATGATTCCATGCGGATTCAAGAAATAGCAATGTTCCAACTTTTCATGAAGCTGGCTGACAATTTCGAAATGATGCAATAGATTTACAAAAATCGGTTAATAATTCTTGGAGGTGTGAAATATGTAATTTACCATGCGCATTGAACCATTATTCGTAGTCAATTGATGGTTGGAGATGAAAATGTTCAAAAGATGAATTTCGTCGTTAAGTACGAAAAAAACAAACAAAAAAAAACTTTTGTTGAGCGACCCAAACTTTCTTTACGGGCAATTTATCTTCATGATTTGTGGAGTAAAGATGTCTTTCAGTTTAAGTTTTTGCATAAAGTCTGAACTCAGCGATTATTTTCTTTCTATGCTGATGTGTCTACAAATTATCCACGTTTCAAAACATTTATTTGAAGAGTTTCAGCCACAACCTGGTATTTCGTCACGATTCTATGGCGATAAAGTTGATATCGTTTATATATGAGGTTTCCTCTCTAATTTTGCAAGTCATTTCCGGATATAATTCAGTTAGAGTTATCTGTCCCTAATTTTTGTTTAATAAAATGTTACAAGTGACTTTTGAATTTCCTGAATTTTCGTTTATTCTTATGTTTGGGATTTATTTTTACAAAAGAGTCACCACTTATCAAAGGCTGAGTGTAAGATGGTCACTGAGTCAGAAATGTACAAAATTTATACAACTTTTATTTACATTCGTCAGAAAATGTTATATATTCCCAAAACTCGAGCGAGTATTTGTGCCATTCGACAATCCATTGCAACTATGTAATTAATATTGGCAATTCAGTTGACCAAATAGAATGGACTGTTTCGTATTTTGTACTTTATATGTTTGTATATTTATTGAGTAGTATGGTTTAAGTATGTCATGTTCTATTTGAATGATCGTCAGCAATCGTTAAATATGGCCATCAGTCACACAATTATAAAACATAGGGACTGCCAAAAGTCACCACAGAATTACCCCACCCTATATGTAACACGATATCACTTTATTATAAATTAATATTATCTGTATAACTTTTGTACCATTTAAAAGAAAGGTAAAATAAAGCAGTAATAATTTTTTAAATGTTTTTAATCGAAAGAAAATAATGAAATTGTGAGACGAAAATCGTGTTTACATAATTGTCGCTTTTTTTTTTTTTTTTTTTTACATAGTGATCACCACTTATCAAGGCCCGGAAGCCACTCAGGGATAAGGGTTCTTGCAAGTACATCACGTTAGGAAGGAGATTTTATGAAGTGTTTAATTAGGGGGGCGGTTCATTAGGAATTTGTTAACATTAGACTTGAAGACATCCAAGTTGTAGTTCGGAGGGAAGCAGGCAGACGGAATAGAGTTCCACAGGCGTGCAGTTCTAAGAAAGAAGCTTTGCTCATGAAATCCGCGTTTTGATTTAGGCACAGATATAGAGTGGGGGAAATTTTTCACAGTGGATTCAGCTAGACGGGTGTTTTTCGTGAAAGTTTGGCGAGGGGGGACCAGGGATTGGAGTTCAGACGAGCACCTGCCATGAAAATAACGATAAAACAAGGATAGGCTCGCAACGTCTCTTCTGTGGGAGAGGGGTTGCAGGGTAGAGAAAAGGGCATCCCCCACTAAACCACGAAGTCTATTTTGTACTCTGTCAAGGCATGATAGGCTGTTTTTGGCAGCTCCTGCCCAGATATGGCAACAGTATTCCATCCTTGGCCGTACTTGGCTTTTATATAGATAGAGAATTGCATCAGTAGTGAGATATCTTCTGGAGCGGTAGAAGGATCCCACCATCTTTCCTGCGACCTTGGCAACAGACTTGATGTACGTGTTCCATTTCAGATCAGGAGTAAAGGTCAAACCCAGAAGCTTGTCAAAACACGGGGCCTCACCCAGACGAGAGCCATCCATCACAATTGATGCCAGCTGGGGATCAGAGCGTTGATGATGTAAGGATAGGAGTTTGGTTTTAGATGCATTAAAGGTAACTAGCCACATCTTCCCCCACTGAACCACGCGCTTGAGATCAGAGGAGAGAGAATCCGAGAGAACTTTGTCATTTACAGCCTTTGATGTGTTGCCGTAGATGGTCGTGTCATCAGCATAGATGTCAACGAATGATTTAAGTATGTGTTTAGGGAGGTCATTGATGTAGATCAGGAAGAGAGTTGGGCCCAGGATTGACCCCTGAGGGACTCCAGCATTTATATTGCAGGCCTCCGATTTTTGTCCATCTACCACTACTCTTATGAGCCTATCGGAGAGAAATGATTTAATAATTGAGAAAACATTTCCAGTTATACCGTAGCTGGAAATCTTGTGAAGTAGACCCTTATGCCATACTTTGTCAAAGGCATTTGATATGTCAAGAGCAGAAAGGAAGCCTTTGTCAAGAGATTCACTAATCCTGTGGGATATAACCGTCAGCACATCTGCGGTAGATCTTGCAGAGCGGAAACCATATTGTGTGTCACTAAGAAGGTTATTCCTGCTGAGGTGGTTGACTATTTCTCTATTTAATATTGATTCCAGTAACTTACTCATAACACAGAGAAGACTTATTGGTCTGTATTGAGAGGGAGATGACTTATCACCTGAATTCTTAAATACAGGGCAAACTGTTAAATAAAAATTCCAATTAAGGAATAATATATATATACAGGGCAAACTGATGAGGTCTTCCAGGGGGTCGGAAAGCACTTCTCCTTAAGACAGCGCTTAAATAGTTTCGTAAGTATGGGAGCAAGTTCTGGTTGAAGCTTTTTTAACACTATAATTGGGATGCCATCAGGGCCAGTTGCTTTACTGGAATCTAGGTTTTTTATTAGCTTGGCGACCTCATGCACGGATATTTGTATGTTACCTAGCTTGTTCTGTGTTATAGGAGGAAATATGGGGAGTTGATGGCCTTCGTCGCATAGGGTAGAATTAGCTGCAAAGTTCTTTGCAAATAGTTTGGCCTTGTCTGACGCTGACGAGATAACCTCTGGTCCATTGATAATGGTTGGGATAGAACGCACACTTCTGTTCAGGATCCTATTTGTTATTTGCCAAAACTGGTGGGAACCAAGCCGCTGATCAGCTACCTTGGATTTAACAGACTGGGCATATAGCTCTCTTGCATTTTTTATTACTCTTTTACAGTGGTTGCTGGCAGTCCTGAAAGCAGCTTTAGTCTCAGTGCATCTATTACGTTGGTAGTTATGGAAAAAGTGATTTCTGTGCGCGATAGCAGCAGCACATTCTGAGGAGAACCATGGCTGGCTGTTAGGTTTTTGTTGGAATTTTTTAGATAGTATGAATTGGTCTATGCCTACAATTAACCATTCGGTCAGATCTGATACTATAGAGGACACATCCTTTTTAAACATGGAGTGCAGAGGTAAATCAGATATGAATGTACGGAAGCTATCCCAGTCAGCCATAGAGTATCGGTATACAGTACGGTGGAGGGGTACGTCTGATGGCTTCTTACATTTTGTTTTTATCTTAACTGATACGACGGAGTGGTCGGAGGATCCTAAAGGAGAATGAACGGTACATGAACATAGCTCAGGGGAAGTTGAAAAAAAAAGGTCTAAGAGGCTTGCATATTGATTGGGTGTATCGGGCACACGGGTGGGTTCACGAACAATCTGAGTGAGGTCATAAGCAATGGCAAAATCATGACAAAACCTCCCCTCATCATCTGTCTTATTTGAATGGGTCAGCCATTCCACGTTATGGACGTTGAAGTCACCACAGATGTGGATGTTAGCCGAGGGATGTGAAGACAGTATGTGGTCTATTTTCTCAGATATGCTCTTAAAGATAGTAACTCCGCTGTTGTGGGGCCTATAGAGGGCAAATATAAATGCAGTGGTGTTAGCTTTAAAATAACGTTCCCATGTAGTAGACATTCCGAACGTGAAAATATACCCCTGTTTAATAAATCTAGCAAAAAACAACTAATGGTTAGATTTTCGTAAAATTTTCGATACTTATCCATTTTAGAATTAAATTACATATAAAATGCAGTTTTCGTAAAATATATGAGGGGAAATATTTTTTTAGTGCGTGTCTCCCCCCACCTATTTATTTTTTCGAAATTCGAACAAAATATATTTAAATCTATCGAAATTTCTATTTATTATGAATCATAAGAGTTCAAATAAGTAAAAAAATATTTATTTTTTAAAAATTTAAATACACATATTGAACAAAAATTTACCTTGAAGTTGTAATTAAAAAATTGATATAAACTTAATATTATGTTTTTTTAAATAGCGTTTTTTCGAATTAATATATACTATAATCAGTTGAATTGTCAAGAAAAAGAAACTTCGTAAACATTAATTAATTTTTAAAAGATTAAAACGATTCAAATTCCATTATTTCAAAATGTTCCGTTACAACATAGATTTTTAATTGTGTTTAAATTTTATTTTAAATATTAAGTTTTAATATAAACATGACTCTTGTCAGCTATTTTATCGTCAGATTAAAACCAATTTGAAAATATTATTGCACAAATATTAAACATTTTGGAGCCCCCCCCTCATATTTTGTTTGTCTCTTTTTACCGAACAAAATATGGAAGCCCGTAGGTAACCAAAAGAACATTCAGTAAAACCATATTTCATATTTAATATTTTTTTAAAAGGTTTTTAATATTTATCGTTAAACTGTGTAAATCTTAAAACCTAACAAAATCATAACAAAGATTAATTATTAATTGCAGTTTGAAGAAAATAAACAAAGGTTTTTAAAAAATCATTAAGTCACTTCTGCTTTTCCATAATTCGCATAGTTAACACAAATCTGACGTCACGGAAACATGCGGTCCAATCTTCACAATCGTTTGGTAATGTGTGTGTGCGCTTGTGTGGAATATAGACTTTTGTCATTTATTTGTTATATGTGGTTACATCGAGCTTCATAAATTATAGGATTGGTATAAGTAAAAATTGAAATATAATTGAATAAACACACACACACACATACATATAATAGGCAAAGTTTTATTGGAAATTAATTCAAATAAATAAAACATGTAAAGAAAGTATACAAAATTCTTAATTATCTGACAAGGAGTACAAATAAACAAGAAAGACCTTATTCCACGGAGTTTCGATAAATACAGTTCTTCTCATCATAAAAAAGACGTTTGCAAAATATACAATAAATTTTGCCGGTTAATGCATTAAAATGAATTGAATCATATTTGCATAAAATGTTATTAAACAGTTAATGAAAGTTTATAGGGACTCATAATAATTATGAAAGCAGAAACAAGGAAAAAAAAAGGGATAAAAATCCATTGAATAAAAAAGTAAAATCCAGGGGAAACAGGATCAATCCAATAAAGTTAATTGATAATTCATTTATATGTTAAACAATAACCTCTCTCTCTCTCTCTCTCTCTCTCTCTCTCTCTCTCTCTCTCTCTCTCTCTCTCACACACACACACACACTTCAAAACAAGCTGCCAATGTTTTTATTATAAACTTTCGAATAATTTCTTAGCGTTACAGTGTTTTTTTTTCTATGCATTTTGTACAATTTTATTCAACCCAAACAACTGAGAGGTAAGAGACTACTGTGAATTTATGGTACATATTCATAGGGAACATCTTAAGTGAGGAATTGTGCATCGAGATATTTGTTCACATTATATTTAAATTTCTGTATGCGGATCGACCAACGTTTCAACGTTAACACGTCGCATCGGAGCTCTTTTACACACACACACACATATATAATTATTTTATTTCATGTACACATTATAATATTATAGCTATCTAATTTAACTGTACTCAATACGTGAGTAAAGCCTAGTTGTTAGATGTGAAATTTGATTCTATGCTTAATTGCCATGAATACATTTTTCATACCTTACTCTCTCTCTCTCTATATATATATATATATATATATATATATATATATATATATATATATATATATTGATGATTGGACAATTTGAACATTTTCCCAGTTCCAATACTATTTTTTTTTTTATTTATTATTTTTTTATTCAATTTTTACCCCAAACAAGGCACAGTGCCACTTTGAAGCAGGGGGCTACAATTAAGGACTTAATTAGCGGGGTCATTATGAAGGGAGATGGGTAGGAAGATGTTTGTTAACATCACACTTGAACTTCTGCATATCATTGCTGTTGGGAAAGCAGAATCCCGGAAGGGAGTTCCAAAGACCCGCAGTTCTGGGGAAGAAACTATTGGAGTAAAAGGCTTTCTTGCACCTAGGGATCTCTACTGTAAAGGGATGAGACTTAGTAGCTTGTCGGGTTTGTCGGGGGTAGTTACGTCGGGGAGGTACAAGTGTTTGCAGCTCGTCAAAGCATTCACCATTAAAGTATTTGTAGAACAGGCAGAGGGACGCAACATCTCGTCGATGGGACAGAGGCTGAAGCCTAGATGACAGTTCAGGACCTATCAGGTTGGCGACTCTCTTTTGAACCCTGTCCAGGAGCGAGAGACAAGCAGCAGATGCACCAGCCCAGATGTGACAACAGTACTCCATACATGGACGAATGGTGGCCTTATAGAGGTATAGGATACTGTCAGGCGTAAGTAGTTTTCTAGCACGGTAGAGGGAGCCAACCTTCCTTATATATATATATATATATATATATATATATATATATATATATATATATATATATATATATATATATTAAGTAATGTGATTTACAATTTAAAAATTTAAAAAATTTTTTTAAATTTAAAAATCAAATTTTAATTAAATTAAAAATCAGTTTCATGAGAAGGAACAACAACAAAGTCAATTATCTGTACGATCGTTTCGGAAATCCGTGCTTTTTATTTGTGGTATACATGAAGTTATGTAGAACAATTATATATAGTTTTTTTGTAAGCACGGTCTCCTCATCAGCAAATTTAGGAGGATTTTTATTGAATTTAAAAGACACCATAAATAAACCTAGCATTAAAAGTAAGGCAGATGAATCTGAAAAAATTGAAATAAAAGGTTTGGATTTAAAATTTATAAGAAAATTAATATAGGTTAGAGATAGAAATGAGTAGAAAAAATATATATTTTTGAATTTACATAATAAATTTGATTTAAAAATATATAGAGATAGTTACCTTTTAGTTTTTCTTTTTTTGAAATCAGGAACTGTGTTTAAAGTAGTCATTTAGATGTTTGCTATAGCTTTTTATTTTATTGAATGATGAATTTTAAAAGGGCGACGCTCGTGCAGTAAATTGTTTCCGTTAGCGTATTTTGATTTAAAGACGCTACAGTTAATATATAGAGAGAGAATATTTATTTTGCAAGTTTTTAAGGGGAGATAATTGTCATGTGTTATTGACTTAATTTATTATTTATTTTACGGGTCTAAGGGAGGTAATTGGTCTAACTTAATTTATAAAAAAAAAATTGTAATCTATTTTTACTAATGAGTAATTTTTAATGCTTTAAGGTGGTTTATATTTATTAAATTTAAACCAACGTTCATGATTACATGTCAGAAGCTCGTGTCTTGAATTTAATAGTTTGATTGTACTTCTTATATCTTCATATTTTAAAATATTTAGGGTTTCTTTTGTACATAGTGCACAAAATTTATCTCCTGGTTTATATGATTTGCAAGTCTCAATTATTTGCCATTTTAAGTTGAAAGAAATATTGCTATTTTTTAGTTGCCAAATATAGTTGGATAGAGTAGTTTGGTTTGATAGAGAGTTATTTTTAAAAGAATGTTTGTGCGTTGAAATTCTATGTTTTATTAGGCCAGATGTGGAACCAATATATATTACCTCTTGATTATTGTGATTATTTTTCGTTAGGTCTATTGTTGGATTATTATGTGGTGGGTTGATTAGTAATTGATCGGTAGATTGATTTAAGTTGGTGTTATTATTTAATCTGGTAGTTGAGTTATGGCGGTTAATAGGTTCTTGTAGATTTGTAGTTTTTGATACTGTGCAGCTATAGATAACATTTTTAATTTTACATGAGCCTTGTAGGGGACATTTATTTTTTCTTCTACAGTTACAGTCCGATGTAATTTGTATGGTTGTATTTTGTAGTTTATTAATTTTCTTATTATTAGAGCTAATTATTTTCTGATGAAGGTTAGGCATAGTAGAGTAAGAGACTTTAATTGTGCTCTTATTGAAAATTTTATTATATCTATGGGGGGCTTTAAAGTTCTTATCTAATATTTTAAAAAATTCTCTGGCTATGTTTGTTTCTAGGTTTTTATTTTTTAGACATAACCTTAAATCTTGAAAATTCTACCTTTGAACCATACCATAAACCTAACCAATCACTTCTATATGTCCACAATCAATCAAACCACCCTAAATCAATATTAAAATCAATAGTTCCCAATATCGCTCTAAGAATTTCTAGACTGTCTTCTACTAAATCAATATTTACCAAAAATGAAAAATACTATAATGAAGCCCTTAAAAACTCTGGATATAATTCACAAATTAAATTCATAAATGAAAATGATAGAAACATAAACTGCATTAAAAATAAACCTATTAAGAGCGTAATAACATATAATATGGCATTGTCCTCCCGTATGCGAGTTAAGAAAAATAACCAAGAGACAAAAAAAGATAAAACCAAACTACAAATATTAGATAATAATACAAATAAACAGCAAACTAAAACCCGTAAACGTAAGAATAGACACAAGGAGATCCTATGGTTCAACCCCCCGTATTCCAAAAACCTAGAAACAAACATAGCCAGAGAATTTTTAAAATATTAGATAAGAACTTTAAAGCCCCCCATAGATATAATAAAATTTTCAATAAGAGCACAATTAAAGTCTCTTACTCTACTATGCCTAACCTTCATCAGAAAATAATTAGCTCTAATAATAAGAAAATTAATAAACTACAAAATACAACCATACAAATTACATCGGACTGTAACTGTAGAAGAAAAAATAAATGTCCCCTACAAGGCTCATGTAAAATTAAAAATGTTATCTATAGCTGCACAGTATCAAAAACTACAAATCTACAAGAACCTATTAACAGCCATAACTCAACTACCAGATTAAATAATAACACCAACTTAAATCAATCTACCGATCAATTACTAATCAACCCACCACATAATAATCCAACAATAGACCTAACGAAAAATAATCACAATAATCAAGAGGTAATATATATTGGTTCCACATCTGGCCTAATAAAACATAGAATTTCAACGCACAAACATTCTTTTAAAAATAACTCTCTATCAAACCAAACTACTCTATCCAACTATATTTGGCAACTAAAAAATAGCAATATTTCTTTCAACTTAAAATGGCAAATAATTGAGACTTGCAAATCATATAAACCAGGAGATAAATTTTGTGCACTATGTACAAAAGAAACCCTAAATATTTTAAAATATGAAGATATAAGAAGTACAATCAAACTATTAAATTCAAGACACGAGCTTCTGACATGTAATCATGAACGTTGGTTTAAATTTAATAAATATAAACCACCTTAAAGCATTAAAAATTACTCATTAGTAAAAATAGATTACAATTTTTTTTTTATAAATTAAGTTAGACCAATTACCTCCCTTAGACCCGTAAAATAAATAATAAATTAAGTCAATAACACATGACAATTATCTCCCCTTAAAAACTTGCAAAATAAATATTCTCTCTCTATATATTAACTGTAGCGTCTTTAAATCAAAATACGCTAACGGAAACAATTTACTGCACGAGCGTCGCCCTTTTAAAATTCATCATTCAATAAAATAAAAAGCTATAGCAAACATCTAAATGACTACTTTAAACACAGTTCCTGATTTCAAAAAAAGAAAAACTAAAAGGTAACTATCTCTATATATTTTTAAATCAAATTTATTATGTAAATTCAAAAATATATATTTTTTCTACTCATTTCTATCTCTAACCTATATTAATTTTCTTATAAATTTTAAATCCAAACCTTTTATTTCAATTTTTTCAGATTCATCTGCCTTACTTTTAATGCTAGGTTTATTTATGGTGTCTTTTAAATTCAATAAAAATCCTCCTAAATTTGCTGATGAGGAGACCGTGCTTACAAAAAAACTATATATAATTGTTCTACATAACTTCATGTATACCACAAATAAAAAGCACGGATTTCCGAAACGATCGTACAAATAATTGATTTTGTTGTTGTTCCTTCTTATGAAACGGATTTTTAATTTAATTAAAATTTGATTTTTAAATTAAAAATTTTTTTTTTAATTTTTAAATTGTAAATCATATTACTTAATATTGAATTAGCTCTAGGACATTTAACTATCGAGCTTATTATATATCTAAATTACAACGAGAATTTCCTGTATTTTAATTAAACTAGTAATTTCACTGTTACATTAAAATACACTTAGCTCTTTAGACTATTAGTCTAATCTCCTTTAAATTATATATATATATATATATATATATATATATATATATATATATATATTTCTTAGATTACGAAACATTTTATACCTAATTTTGTAATCATAAACTAATCATGCATTAAAAACATTAAAAAAAGGCATTACATATAATTTTGAACACCAAGTCTAGACCGCTCCTCACGTAAACTCTTAATTTCTTTTCTATTTTTGTAAAAAGATGAAACGCAAACATTTCCCTCGAGCCAGTGTTCGGTATTGATGTCAATTCAACCGCTGCTAAACCTCCACTCAACGTTTAGTGTCAAACCTCTCGACATTCTCGATAGAAAATTGTTGACACCGGGTCAGTCGAGCGTCACACGGCTTCCATTAATCATTTTCTTCTGTTCACCTGTTCTGTATTTGATCCAGCACTCTGGGGGACCAGTGTATGGTACCCCCTTCCCCGCCCCTGCATCCAATCTATTCCCACGGCTCTCGACACTATAAATATTATCGCTTAATGTCTGGAGATAGAAAAAGTAATGACAGACAGGAGAAATATCGACGGTTGAATATTTTCCAGACTGACAAAAAAACAAAAAAAAAACAACAAAAAACAAACAAAAAAAACAAGCAAAAAAAACAAAAAAACAAAACAAAAAAACAAGCAAAAAACAAAACAAAACAAATAAAAACAAAAAACTTAATTAAAATTAGAATGAACAAGACAAACAATAGAAAAGTTTTCATTTTCACTCGATTTTTTATTTATTTTTTTTTAATTTTTTTTATCTTTATTACATTTTCACCCCAAACAAGGCACATTGTCACTTTGGTGTAGGGGGATACTATCAGGGACATAGGCATCAGGGATACTGTGTAGGGAGTTGGGCAGCAAGCTGTCGGTTCACGTTACACTTGATAAAATAATATTTCAATTTTTTGCTGGAATATGTTTTGGATGCCGCTATTTCAGACACTCCAACTCAAGAGATCATTATAAGGTTCAATCGCCCTTTTAAGAGCAGTTATTTGTATCGCTCTTGCACTTGGTTCATCGGATACATTCTGTAGTTTTAAAATCTTTTTTCATGAGTCCGGTTGCTTTTATTACTAGAATGATGGAAATCTTCCCAAGGTTCCAGTTTCTTTTTATGTCATACATGAGATATTGATATTTCGATACCCCCCCAGCTGTGTTTAACCTATCATCATCAAGGACCTTGACTTCAACTAGGGTTACTACTTTCTTTCTTTTGTCTTGCATCACTATGTCAAGTTTAATTGTTGTGCGAATTGCATAATAATAATGGATGTCGTATTACTTATTTTCAAGTGTTTGTTCCCTTGATTTCATTTTTTTCCAACTGATCTAGTCGAGACACTCGCACACCCATTGTGTCACTTTACATGTCAAATCCGTATCATTTGGATTCTTCAAACTATTTTTCTAATCTTAAGTGTTATTTTCACAACGTTTCGGTTGATGTAACCTCTGACCTTCTTCAGGCGCATCTTGTCGAACTCTGGAATATTTCTGTCGAAGATGGAGGTTGAAGATTGACTGTGCGGGCGAAACTCAAATTTCAATTGCAAATTACTTAGGACTTCTACCCAGTCAGGGCTGACAGGACGTGGACTAAATAAAGAGTTTCGTTTGAAATTACATGCAGATTCTCGAGTTCTATAGAAATACTACAGAGTTCGACAAGACACGCATGAAGAAAGTCGAGGTTTTATCGACCGAAAAGTTGTGAAAATAAAACTCAAGATGAGAACAGTAGTCCGAAGAATCTAAATAATACGAACTATTCCTCTTTTCAAAAAATTCAGAAACATGACTGCTAGGTGGTTCACATTCTCTGCTTTTGTGTGGCAGGATCTGTTGTTGTCATTAGTAAGATTATCCTTCCTCTTAAAAACATTGGTCATCAAGCCATGATCTTGGGCAGCCATTATCATTCTCTTTCAACTGTGGAAGGGGAGATAATCAATCACAAACGATGTATGTTTCACTTTGAATTTGTGTGCGATTAAAAAAATCCAACAAACTAGAAAGATTATTACTACGACCATGACAACAGCATATTATTTTCCTTGTTTTGAATCTCTTGTATATATCCATTGATATCTTATGTTTTTATATCGAGTGATGTGGTTGTCGGTTGATTAAGTGTGTCTAACTGTGTTGGGTATATACTCGAGAGTCAAAAGGATGAAAAGAATGTGCTGTTGTCACAGCCCTAGTTATTACACACATGTTCTATTTTAAGATGTAGTGAGTGTAAACATTCTTCGACTGAACTACACAAATAAATCATCATTCCTGACATTCATAAACGACCTCCTTGATAAAATTGTGTCCGAGATGGGTATATTTGCTGATGATAGACGTGAGGGAAAAGCGAATGTACACGTATTCAAGGCAGACAATTTAGAAAACGATCTTTAGTATAAAAAGGGGAATATAAAGCCGAAAGTGGATATTCACATTTGATGCTGCTAAGACTAAACCTTTTTCTTTTAACAATCAAAAAAATCTTTCTCAACTACCGAGTGTCATGGCAAATAACATTCTACTCGAGGGCTCATCGTTCAAACTCCTCGAATCAACATTTACATAAATTGAAACAAATACTAAAAAGCAGTTTT
Source organism: Euprymna scolopes (assembly GCF_053919585.1). NCBI lineage: Eukaryota > Metazoa > Mollusca > Cephalopoda > Sepiida > Sepiolidae > Euprymna > Euprymna scolopes. The sequence continues at coordinate 158,042,456 of NC_136495.1, read as the reverse complement.
CCATTACCGTGCCAGAAAGTGACTCGCACCCGGAAGCACCCGAAAGCATTCTGTATTGCTATAAAGCCACAGTTCACTCATTCCCGGTGTATTGTTGCCACGTCTAGGCTGGTGCATCTGCAACTAAATTCTCCATCTTAGACAGTGTCCCCAAACGAGTTTCAAATCTAATAGGCTCCGTACTGTCGTCTAGGCTCCAACCCCTGTCCCATCACCGCAATGTTTCATCCCTGTGCCTGTTTTACAAATACTTTAACGGAATGTGCTCTGATGAAATAGCACTCGTACCCTCTGCACGTACATACTCCTGACTAATTCGACAGCAGCAAAATATCACCTGTAGAAAAGAAACCATATCCCATTAGATTGCGAAGTCGATTTTGTACTTAAGGCAAGAAAGAATACACTGAGTAGCATTTACACAGAAATGGCAACAGTATCCCATTGTAGGCTGCATCTGTCTCTTATATATGTAGGCGATGGAGACAGGAGCAGATACTTTTCGGAGCAGTAAAATGATTTAATTAGTTTTGCCAGAGATTTTGGCAACATATTTGATGTAAATCTTCCATTTTAGGTATAAACTGACGATTAGTTGTAGGCGCTTATTAATGTAAACGGTTTCTCAAGAAAAGAAGTACTGAAAATTTTATTAAAATTTAACGAATAGCTGGGGTGTTTTTTCAAGAAATTTCCAGAAATTAAAAATACAGATTTATGCAGAATGAGGACTGTGTATCATCGGAATTTTCCGGAGAGTTTACGTAAAATGTTGGCTCGAAAGTTTAGTTATTTTTTTTTTCAAATCTCCAGTGAGGGTCAAAAGAGTTTGCAGACCTATTTTTTCTCAATTTCTTTATTAATTTTGCTTTATTTTTCATTTTGGACCCTTCCATCATTTACTGGTTGCCATTCTGGTTCGTTCCATTACTACATTTTACGATAAAAGCCAGAATTTAATAATAGTTCGACATTTTCCACTTTTCAGGTGAACTAAAAGTTTATGCAGGTAATCTTAATTTATTGATAATGGCTAAACGAAAGATGTTGACAGATAGGGAGATGGATGAAAGTGTTACATTTCTTGCTGCAAAGAAGTCTACATTGGAAATTTTGAAAATTTTGAAACGAGATCGTCGAACTGTGAAACGTTTCACCATTGACGGCAAAGATGGAAGAAAAAAGCATAAAAGTGGCAGACCAAAGGTGACTTCACCACAAGATATTAGAAAAATCAAGAGGAGTTTGCTAGCAAACCCACACAGCACAAGCAAAGCTATTTTCGACCATGCAGGAATGTCTGCCATCTCTAAAAAGACCCGAAATCGGATTTTGAAACAGATAGCCGACCAGAGAACACAGACAAAATGTACTCCTTAGAATAATATAAACTACCAGAAACGACTAGCATGGGCCACTAAATATTTGAAAACCAATTTTCAAAATGTTATCTGGACTGACGAGGCCAGAGCAACCCTCGACGGCCCCGACGGTTGGGTCAAGGGATAGCTTCTTGAAGGCAATAGCTCACGCTTGCGATTCAGACGTCAACAGGGAGGAGGAGGAAGAGGAGGAGGAGGAGGAGGAGTGATCATTAGGGCTGGTGTTATTGGAATTTTAATTGTTGTCTCTGACTGTATCCAAATGAAGTCTGTGAACTGCTGCAAGCTTTTGGAAGCAAATTTATTCACAAAATGATGCTGTCAACCAGAATCTAATTATCCAACAAGACAATGCCCCAAACCATGCTTCTCTGTTCACAAAAGCTTGGTTTTAGACAAGGGGATCTCTGGTGAACGTCTGATGGACTGGCCACCTCAGACCCCGGATTTGAATCCGATAGAGAACCTCTGGTCGATTCTGAAGAGGAAGGTTTACGAAAACGGGGATCAATTTCATAGTAAAAAAGACATTTGGGAGAGAATCAAGAAGGTCTTCTGAAATCACACCTCAGCAAGTGCATACATTAACATCTTCTGTTGATAGGAGGCTGATTGATTTGATTAAAAATGGAGGAAAGCGAATAAAGGGTTAAATAGTTTCATAAATTCGTATTGTTCTGTTAATTGTTATTTGAGTAATAACTGTTGTTTTCTTGTAATATGTTATCAATATATGGTACTATAATCATGATAACACAATTTTTGGAATTATATCACGTTTAAAAATGGTATTTATTGCGGATAAATGAGTGCTTACAAACTCTTTTGGCCCATATTCCTTCCTAAAATCATTTAAAGATCCATACCCCCCACCCAGAAATGATTATTTGGTTTCCGTTTCTATGAATTTACTTCATATATTTGCATATCAAACAGTGAGTAACATGGTTATTATATTAGAAAATATTGAAGCATAAATATATCCATTTACACAATTTGCAAACCCTTTGGACCCTCACTGTATAGAGGTAACAGTTATTCCCCTTGGACTAACCGGAAACAGACATGAGTTATCTCCCCTATGGTCTATAAAAATATGAGCACGTGCACCGATGACTCTCTTCCAATGCTAAACGTTTCTGCAACTTTAAAGAATCAATATAAAAAAAATATTTTTAAATAATAAATCAATGATAGCAAATAAATGTTTTATTAAATGACGTTGTCTACTGTGATTTCATTACCTCAACTATTCAGTACCTTTCGGTGTCTTACGTATTTGCGTAAACTGCCCGGAAAATTTCAACGATATTATGCACAAGTACTCAGATTTCTTCAATTAAATCCTAACGGGAATTTATTTGTAATAAAATATAAAATGCAGACCAAAGTCTAAACAGAAAGCAAAAAAAAAAAAAAAACAAAAAAAAAAACAAACAAACAAAAAAAAAACGCTGAGTGTACATTGCTAACATTTTATATACATTTGTCTATAAATAGCAAAAACAAAACACTAAATAGTTGGCAAAGCTGTGGGTGGCCGCGAAAAAAAAGTCTGATTTGAAAAACGCCATTGTCTTCTAGCAACTTTAACAGCTATGCAAACTCTCGTATTCAATGTCGGGCGGTTAGCTGATAGCTTAAACAAGACGGCTGTCAATTTAGATTTTAAATGTCCGCGTTAGTTCATTCCGTAAGTTTCTATTCGCTCTAACCCATGAACAAAATAGATAAACAAAAGAAAACAAAACACCTTATAAAAAAGGAACAAGATTGATTTGCGATCCCAGTAGCTCATGTCACTAATATTAGCCCCCTACACCAAAGTGGCAACGTGCCTTGTTTGGGGTGAAAATGTAATAAATAAAAAAAAAATGTTAGAGCTTCCTAAGACGCAGATATATGAAAAGTAGGCATCGATTTTTTATAGGGATCTTCCAGTTGTTATACGGCACTATCACGTTAACACACCGGTTCTCGCCAGATCACCGAAGTTAAGTAACGAGGAGCGTGGCCAATACCAGATGGGTGACCATTTGGGAAGGATATGTGCTGCATGTACCGCACTGAGTCGTAGAAATTTCCAGGTTGGTATCTGAGAGTTCGTTTAACTCACTGGGGGGAGGCAGAAAGCAACGAGAAACTACCGTCTTTACTTGTCTTCCCGTGATTACCATGGATCTACAATTTGAAGAGCGGTGGTCGTCGACGTGCTGCTCCTGATGATGATATGTCAAAAGCGTTTCCACATCGCTGGTTTGTACGAATGAGAAACTGACTAGATGTTGTCACATTAACGGATATACAGAAAGGAAGCGGAGACAGGAAGTGAGCTTCCGTATCAGAAAAAAAAAGAAGCACTCATTTCATTATATGGATGACACAACGATTGCATTAACCAAATCCTAACCCTAACATTTTTTTCTTTTTCACCCCAAAACAATGAGGTATTGTCACTTGGAACGTAAGAAGCTACCATTTGCGATAATACCTAACAGAGGATTGTGAGGAGTTGAATAGCGAGGTGTCTGTTCACATTACATTCAAACTTCTGCATGTCAGTGTAATCAGGGAAGCAGGAAACAGGAAATGAATTCCACAATCTGGCAGTCCAAGGAAGGAAACTATGGACCTCAACTGAAACAGTGGTTAGAGTACTTGGAAAAAACAATTGTAAAATTGATATTCTCTTCTGAAGGTTAAAGGTTCAATTCTCAATATGGCGACCGGAAATACAATTGCGCATTACTTAGGACTTCAATCCAGTCATGGCTGACGGAACAAGAGCATATTACTCCCATGAAGTAAATAAAATGGTTCCGCTTGAAATTCCGTTCAAATTCCCGAGCTTGATAAGGTACACCTGAAGAAGGTCTGAGGCTACATCGACCGAAACATTATGAAAATGACACTCAAAATGAGAACAGAAGTACGAAGAATCCAAATAATACGACATCTACATTTGTTTTTTATAGGACATAGGTAATTAGTGGTAACATTGTATGATATTTTGTTTGCTTTTTTTTTTTTAACTGGAGATACGAAAATAGGTAAATATATAAATCTTTAAAAAATACTTTGAAAGGATGAAATATAGGTAAAATATTTTCGCTTGTTTTCATTTCCTTATAAGGGAAATGGTTTCCATAATGTTTTATTGTTAAAGTGTTTTCCATTCAATAAGTCTGAAGAAAGGCTGTTTTTGTGAAACATTTCAAGCAACATAATGTTTGAATTTGTCCGAATAGTCTTGAAACAATTTTTACTAGCGATGAAATACAGTATTTGTTGCTATCAACCTATTCTTTGAAGTCTTGGTCATTGTTAAAACAATATAATATAATATAATATAATATAATATAATATAATATAATATATATATATATATATATATATATATATATATATATATGTATGTATATATGACTTTAGTCTCATCAGCTATAATCGAAATCAAATCTTACGAAAAATTCCCGGTTAAATTATTTATCACAAGAAATGGAAGTGCATAACAATTAAACGACAGTCACTCGGATGTAAGCGTGACACACAAAATAACACACGTTATCATGTTAATATATAGATGCTATCATGATTTATGGGTAACGCAGAGTGTTTTTAAAAATCAAAACACAGTTATTTCGTTTTATCAGACAACGTGACTCTATGCAATATATTAAACATATAAGGATTCAATTATACGAATGTTATATAGTTATTATTATTAGTATTAGACGATACCACTTGTGCGCGTATGTTACGTGAGTTCTTATTAGTAAGGATATAAGGATTCAATTATACGAATTACTAAATATAATACTTTATTATTTAATTATACGAATCACTAAATATAATACTTTATTATTCAATTATACGAATTACTAAATATAATACTTTATCATTACTATTATGGCTCTTGGAAATACAGATTTATAAAAGACAGAGAGGTAATGGCTAGGTGGGTGGTATCATGACAATAGAACATAGATTACCCCTGAAAAAGAAGACGGTCATCTCTGATAGGATAGTATCATGTCCACGGGTCAGATACTACTTTACCCCTTCCAAGAAATAAGGAGGAGTAATGCCTGGGAGAATGGTATAATGTTCACAAGCAGATACGACTCTAGTCAGAATGAAAAAGTAATGTCTGCAAGGATGTCATCACAACAACATGCAAAACACAACAACATACAAAATAATAAAAGATAAATAGTAGGATCTGTGGAAATTCCACGGAATGAGAAATATATTTAATCAACAATATATTTCTATGTTTATATAGTCGTATAGGCACGATTCACGCCCAAACTAATTAATTGATCATTATAAATTTTATGTATGTGTATATACATATACATATGATGATGATTGCTGCATCTTTCCAGATGATCGCCATCACATTCAGTTCTCCCAATCTTGTCGTTCATGCCATCTCTGATGACTCTGCACTCCAGCCGCAGATTTGCACATCTTGAAGCAGATGTGACATACAAATTAAACAACTTCCATCGAGTTGACTTCCTCTGGAGGTTGAAGTGTATTCCTATGAACAATCACATGTCTTCTCAAACTAGCAGTAGACTTGCAAACTTTGCTGCATGTTAAACAGATCGTTTGGTTCGGACTAATAGGTGCAAAGTTGATCTGAACAGGAGTTTTGTGCGACTTAAGGTAGTTGACGTAGCCAGCTTTTGACAAAAGCATTCGTTCACAAGTGTCACATTTCCAGCTCTGTGTCATGGTTAAGACCATCAATTAAACCTTTGCGAAGCTCTCGCTTCAGATTGCTGTGGTCTGCTTTCTTTTCTCTAGAGCATCACAACTTTCACGTACAAGCTTTGGCTACTTCGGCCTTTGCAGTATAAGTTCTTCCCATGTGTCGATGTCGATTTGTAAGACTTTCAAATTATTCTTTATAAAGTCTCTGAACCTCTTCATAGGCTTGTGTTGAAGGCGCTTGCTCTTTTCCAGCTCCCCATAAAAAATTTGTTTTGGCAGCCTACAATTTTTCATTCGAACCAAGTAGCCCACTCAACGCATGTGAGATCTGATTACAAGGGTCTCAATACTAGAGCAACATGCTCTCACAAGGACTTCAGTATCAGGTACTTTTGCTTGCCACTTGATGCTTAAGATACGTCTCAAGCATTTTTGGTGAAATCATTCAAGCCATTTAATGTGCCTTTGATGCAATGTCCATGTCTCCGATGAATACAACAGTGTGGTTAGCACACATGTCTTGTAAACGCAGATCTTAGTCCTGTCTGTGATGCCACGATCAGACCACACTCTCTTCTCCAACCTTCCAAAAGCTACAGATGCCTTCTGAATTCGCCTGTGGATTTCAGTGTCGAGACAGCCATCCCTCAACAGAGAACTATCAAGGTACACAAATGAATCAACTACTCCCAGTCTAGCACCACAGCCCATGATGTTCGGCTTCACGTATGACTGGTTCGGTACAGGAGTGAGCATCACCTTTGTTTTAGACAGACTGATCCTCAGACCAAAGGCAGTGCAGGAGTCAGCAAAGCTATCCATTATATGCTGTATATCAGATATAAACACACACACACACACACACACACACACACACACACACACACACACACACACACACACATACACACACACACACACACACACACACACACACACACACATATATATATACACAACATTAACCCACCACGAAAAAAGAGCAGGTAATGCTTGGAATGATGGTATAACGACCGTAAATCTGATAACACATAACCCACAAAGGAGAAGGAAATATCTGGGAGGTTAGTCTCTTGACAACAAGATACGACACTACCCCCCCCCCCTCAACCGTGAATTGAGCGTTATAAGATAGTAATTGTATAGTTTCGGCTCCATACATACAGCAGCCAAATCTTTATTAGTAATAGATCATCATCATCATCATCATCATCATCATCATCATCATCATCATCATCAGTAAAATAAGTATTATTATTAATATTAGTAGTAGTTATTGTAATTGTAAGCCAATGGTATTAATACTTTATGCCAGAATAAATATTGTTTTTTTTTCGCCATATTGTTTACTGTCCATGGTGCTAGATTCATTAGAAGTGAATAAATGTGGCAATAAATCTATGAAACAGTCA
>NC_136495.1:157939940-158029940 GCF_053919585.1 Euprymna scolopes | reverse complement strand
AATATCTGCAACAAAGAGATGAAACGTTCAGTTCATGAATGCATAAGTTTATTAAATACATAACTAAAACAAATCAAAGACAGGGCATCCTTCTGTCGATTAACCCCCCCCCCGTTTGATGAGATGTTACTAGAAGTACATATATATATCAATTGTTCACGAACCCAACTTTTTGCTCGGCACTGACAGACAGTATGCAAGTTTTCTAGACCCTTTTTCTCACAACTTACACAGAACTAGGCTCATCTTCCGTTCTGTCTCTATTAGAACCTTCCGATGACTAAGTTATCTTGATTAAGATAAAAACAGAAGTCCTCAGATGTACCTCTCCATCGTACTGTATATCGATATTTTATGGCTGACTAAGATAACGTCAATACATTTATATCAGATATATTTGCATTTCATGTTTAAAAAGAAGGTGCCTTTTATAGTATCAGACCTGACGCAATATTTAAATGTAAACGGTATAGATCGATTTATACCCCCAAGGAATTCCAGCAAAAGCCTAACTGCCAAACGTGGTTCACCTCTCTACCGTGCTAGAAAACTTCTAACACCCGAAAGTATCCTGTACCTCTATAAGGCCACTATTCGCCCATGTATGGAGTATTGCTGTCATATTTGGGCTGGTGCATCGGCTACCAGTCTCTCACTCCTTGACAGGGTTCAAAAGAGAGTCGCAAATCTGATAGGCCCTAAACTGGCATCTAAGCTTCAGCCTCTGTCCCATCGTCGAAACGTTGCATCCCTCTGCCTGTTCTACAAGTATTATAATGGTGAATGTTCTGATGAACTGCAAGCACTTGTGCCCCCACGACGTAAACACCCTCGACAGACCCGACAAGCTGCAAAATCCCACCCCCACACTGTAGAGATCCCTAGATGTAAAAGATCTTTCTACTCCAGTAGTTTCTTCCCCAGAACTGCTAGACTTTGGAATTCCATTCCAGGTCCCTGCTTCCCCAACTGTACTGACATGCATAAGTTCAAGTGCAACGTGAACCAACATCTCGCTGCCCTAATCCCTATATAGTACCCCAGTAGATGTTTCCCCTGATAGTAGCCCCCTACACCAAAGTGGCAATGTGCCTTGTTTGGGGTGAAAATGTAATAAAATTTTTTTTTTTTTATTGCTATAAGCGAAATAGATGTTATGAAACTAAAGCCACCTTTAGAACTGCCAGCAACCACCGTAAAAGAGTAATAAAGTGCGAGAGATACGTAGTACATCAAACTTAAAATAGCTGAACAGCGGCTTGATTCCCACTAATTTTGGCGAATAACAAACAGGGTTCGGAACAGAGGCGATCCCTCTATCCCAACGATTATCAATGGACCTGAGGTACCCTCGACAGCATCTGACAAACCCAAACCATTTGCCAAAAACTTTGCAGCAAATTCTACCCTTTGCGACCAGGGCCACCTACCCCTATATTTCCTCCTGCGACTGAAAACACTATGCGGCATACAAATATCTGTGCATGATGTTGCCAAGCTTATCAAAAATCTTGATTCCAGTAAAACAACTGGCCCCAACAGCATTCCAATCATAGTGCTAAAAAGCACTTTGACCAGAACTAGCTCCCGTACTTACAAAGCTGTTTAAACGTTGCTTTGAAGGGGAATGCTTCCTAAAATCCTGGACAACTTCATCAGTTTGCCTCGTATTTAAAAATTCCGGAGATCGGTCATCTGCTTCTTAGTGCAGACTAATTAGTTTAGGAACGAATCCTGTCCATACAAATATATAAACATATATAAATACCTAACTTTTTATGAATAGAGATATAGCAGTTGAGGTGCAATTACAGAGCAATTAAATGAGTTGCACTTGAAATTTACATGTGGTAACATAAGCCACAAAACTAATAAAGAATTTTATTGAAATCAACAGCATTATAATTTATATTTAAGTATGATATTATGAAAAAATGCACTAAATGTGAGTTGGCATTAAAAATAGACCTTATCGTTGGCTGACAGGAATACCCAGCTTTGCATGGGGAGATAGACAACAAAATAAGAATAAAAAACTAAGTATAACTATTATATTTCCACTTACCAATGCTTACCAATGAGTGTTTTTTGTTTTTATATGGAAGTCACCACTTATCAAGGCCCGGAGGCAACTCAGGGATAAGGGTTGTTGCGTGTACAGTAACCAATGGGACAATATCGTAGTAATCGTTAGTAATGACGATCTGATAAAGTGTCTTACTTAAGGGGGCGGTTCATCAGAAATTTGTTTATGTTGGACTTGAAGACATCCAAGTTGTAGTCAGGTGGGAAACAGGCAAACGGAAGAGAGTTCCACAGGCGTGCACTTCTAAGAAAGAAGCTTTGTTCGTGGAATGTACGTTTTGATTTAGGCACAGATAAAGAGTGGGGAAATTACTGACAGTGGTTTCAGATAGACGAGTATTTTTCGTGTGTAAAGGATTTATACACCCGCACCATCATTTCTAACGATCAAGGTTCCTGGTCGTCGGTAAAAAAAACAAAAAAAATAAATTAAAAAAAATAAAAAAACAAAACAAAACAAAGAAAAACAAAAACACTCTAACGCTGATATTAGTTTTAAGCAAATATAATCGATATAGACAAATGATATAGATAAATAGACAGATAAGGAGATAGATAGAAAAAGAGTTCAGAAAGGAAACCGGAGGACTGAGAGGGGGAGACCAACAGAACGAATGTAGATAGCTTACAGCAGCAGACGTACACATGTATGTATATAGAGATTTGAGTAATAATCCAATTACTAAAACAACGACGAACTGACAATCAAACTTTGTTATTGTGGTCATTGATCATAAATAAAGCGCGAAAAACCTTGTTTCTTGACCATTAATAAAACTAAGGGTAAAAAAGAGTGCACGTGTTTTCTCTTGTGTGTTTTATCTCATGAAATAAAACTTGAATGTCCAGAAACAACAGCAGACATGAATAAGACGTAAAACTTGTGGCTCATGAAAGATAACGTGGTTTTCGCAACCAAAATATTATTATCTTAACACTGTAAATTTCTTCTTACATCTGCCAGCAGATTTTTGTCAATAAGTCAAATCATTCGGTGCCGTAGTATGCAATGATCAAATCACCTGCTGCTATCAGCAGAAAGGTATGTAGGACAATAGATAAAGCTATTGGAAGTAACTTTTTTTTTGTTTTTGCTTCTGTTGACATGTTCCTTCTCTTTTTCTTTTTTTATTGAACTTTTCTTTCCCTTCTGTGTCGTCATTAAAAAGAAAAGACAGCCATCGAAGCCAATCACTCAAACAAGACACGTTAAGCATCGAGGGTTCGAGTTTTGTGATTTTTGAAATGTAATGATAAAAATAAATACTATTTTATATAAAATGTTTTGTCGACTTGTTTTTTTTATCACATGTCCAATTCTCAGCTATATGGTCTCATTTCACGGATAATTAACGTGTAATGTCATTGTTTATTAGTCATTCGGAAAAGGCAGCAGGCTACACGCTTTGGAAGATCCAAAACCAACGTATGTGTAAAAACAATGGTCAACCGCTGCTTCAAACGTGGATGTGACTTTTTTTTACTCACATTCACCCTTAACAAAGCATATTACTACTTGGACGTAAAGGCTACTATTTGGGATCATGCCTAAGAAAAATTAACAAGATGTTTGTTTAAATTACATTTAAACTTCTGTATATCAGTACAGTTAGGGAAGCAGGTAACAGAAAGGAAATTACAAAGTCTAGCTGTTAGAGGGAAGAAACTTTTAGAGTAGAAATCTTTCTGGCATTTAGGGACCTCAACAGTGAAGAGGTGAGATTTTGTTGCTAAGCGGATTTGTAGGGGATATGTAGATCGAGGGGACACTAGTGCAACGAGTTCATCAGAGCACATTTCTATTAAAAATATTTGTAAAACGGGCACAACGATGCAACATTGCGGCGATGGGACAGGGGGTGGAGCTTAGTTGATTATCGTACTTTAAGATTTTGTGGCGCCATGCTAGATAAGGTTGTGAAGGATAAAATTCCGCCTCCGAATATCTTTGTCGGTGCAACCACATCAAGATACATTTTCAGACCATGTTAGTTTCACATGCGCACAGAACGGCAACAGATTTAAAGCTACATTCTATATTGTTTCGATCCTCATGTTAAAGAACTTTGTTACAATCCCTCTTTTTGTAGCGTATCATGCTACAGCGCTACATCTTAGTCATTATATCAACCAGACCCGGAGTGCTCTTTCATATCCTATCCACGGGTAAAATAGAACTTTTCATTTATATGATATTTATTTGCAAAATATATGCAAAACAAATTGACATCAAAATTTAATGCGTCCAAAACCAAACCTTTGTCTTTTCACGAATAATTGAAATCAACAATTCTCGTCTTGATCAAAGTGTAGTACCTGTTCTGATACTGAACTTCACCATTACCAACCTCGATCAGTGTAGGAGAAATCCTTCTAGGCAGGCAATTTTAATTTTTGGTCATATCTAGGGTACCCTTCTTTGGGAGCTGGATTTTCCTCACAAATCGACCTTGTGCCTAACTCTGCCCTCGTGGGAAGACAGATAAATAGAAACTCTCGTCTTGAGAAAGCACCATGCTTTAACAAGCTTCTGGGGTTGACCTTCACCTCTGACCTGAAATGGAAAACTTACATCCGATTCGTTGCCGAAGACGGTGGAAAAATAGATCATTATATTGTACCAAATAACATCTCACTCCCGATGCAAGAGTCAAATACTTCTTATGATGGAGTACTGTTGTCACATTTGCGAAGGAGTTGCTAAGAGTATCCATTCTTTCCATGATAAGCTACAAAACTGTCTTCGAAATGTGCGAGGAACCTTTCGCCTCCATACTTACAGAAGAGACGTCGCGAGCCTCTCTCTGCTCTATCGTTATTTTCATGGCAGGTGCTCGACTGAGCTTCAGTCTATGCCCCCTCACCCTGAAAAACATTCGCACCGACATTCATTAATCCTTATACTCGAGGAACCTTTGGGCCTTGATAATCGGTAATTTCCTCAACAAAAAGAAAAAAAATGTACCTGAAAGATGTAGTCGTTCAAAGGTCAAGTCGAATGCTTTGGAGTCCGATTATCCATCACGTGACCAAACAACCTCAGAGGGGTCGCTTTCCACAAGAGAAAAACAATGTCATTGTTTATGATGCTGCATCATGACTAACCGTTTGAATAAATTAAAAATTAATGGATTCAGCATTAAATGAGCCGAAAAAATATTCCGTAAAAAAATCAATCACATCAAACGCAAAAAAACAAAAACAAACAAAAAAACAACAAAAACAAACAAAAAACAACTAAATCTGAAGAAATAAGAAAAATGCAATCAACGATTCATCCCGCAACATCTATGTTTTGAAGAAGTCTTAAATTTCATTCTGATGATGGTTGAATCATCAGTTGTGTTTAAGTTTATTTAATTTCAAAAATAACATTTTTTGTCATTTTTTTGACTTAACACTCGTTGGTGAAAATAGAAAAAAAAAAAACACACGCAGCTACTTATAAAAAATGTCCTTTAGTTCTGTAAATATAAGCTTTTAGTTTTCAATGGCAGATGACAAATCTAATGGCTGGGTTGGCGGTGGTGGGGTGCAGAAGCACGACCACCAAGATAATGAAGGCCTGTAAACTGAAAAATCTTGCAGGCAATGTAGGTAAGATTTGTCAAATTATCTCTGTCGAATACTATATGAGGTCATTAAAAAAAAAAAAAAGATTTAAAACATGTTAAAAAAGAAAATAAAAGGAACCCAATTCGATTAATAATGAAACTGAACTTTATTCAATATAAAATATAAATTAATTAATTTTAAAGCAATATGCAATTTATACAATCTAATACTGATATAACTGAATTATGAATTTAGGGAAAAAACAATTAAAGAAACATATTAAACACAAACAATTCTTGGCCTTCGGGACAAGATCACAGTGTAGTATCTGTTTTTGATGCTACACGTCACCTTTTCTGTCCTCGGTTGGTGGAGGAGAAATCTTTCATGACTGAGATTATTTTTGTTTCTATCCAGAGTGCCTTTTATTGGGAAGCTAGATTTTCCCCACAAGATTATATGTTGAAATATTTAAATAACTATTAATTTTAACACAGAAATTATTATTTTTTATTTATTTTTTTTTATTACATTTTCACCCCAAACAAGGCAAATTGCCACTTTGGTGTAGGGGGCTACTATCAGGGGCAACAACTACTGGGGTACTATGTAGGGATTTGGGCAGCAAGGTGTCGGTTCACGTTACACTTGAACTTCTGCATGTCAGTACTGTTGGGGAAGCAGGGACCTGGAATGGAATTCCAGAGTCTAGCGGTTCTGGGGAAGAAACTATTGGAGTAAAAAGATCTTTTACATCTAGGGACCGCTACAGTGTGGGGGTGGGATCTAGTAGCCTGTCGGGTTTGTCGAGGGTGCTCGCATCGTGGGGGCACAAGTGATTGCAGTTCGTCAGAGCATTCACCACTAAAATACTTGTAGAAAAGGCAGAGGGATGCAACATTTCGTCGATGGGACAGAGGCTGAAGCTTAGATGCCAGTTCAGGGCCTATCAGGTTTGCGACTCTCTTTTGAACCTTGTCAAGGAGCGAGAGACTAGTAGCAGATGCACCAGCCCAGATGTGGCAGCAATACTCCATACATGGGCGAATGGTGGCCTTATAGAGGTACAGGATACTTTCGGGTGTTAGTAGTTTTCTAGCACGGTAGAGAGAGCCTACCTTTCTTGCAGCGGCCCTGGCAATGCCTTCAATGTAATTGTTCCAACTCATGTTTCCTGTGAACGTTAGGCCAAGGAGTTTGAAAGATGGACTCTCAGATAAAGAGTCGTTGGCCATTGCTATGGGTGGTAGAGAGGGTTTCTTGTAATTATTGAATGAGACTAGTTTAGTCTTGGCAGCATTGAACGCGACCAACCACTTTTGTCCCCATTTCACTACAGATTGGAGGTCTTCCTCTAGTGTTTATGCCATTTCTTTAGAAATGTGTTCATTCGTCTTCCTGTCGTGTCTGCCATAGAGTGTAGTGTCATCAGCATATATACCCATCTCAGAGGCAATGTTGTCGGGGAGGTCATTTATGAATATCAGGAACAATAGAGGTCCAAGGATAGAACCCTGGGGCACTCCCGCATTTATATCATATTGTTTAGATGTGCGACCGTCGAGGACTACCTGGATTTTTCTCTTATCTAAGAAGGATTTAATTATGTTAAGTATTCTACCAGTGATACCGTATGATCTGATTTTACTGAGGAGACCCTCATGCCATACCCTGTCAAAAGCCTTAGATATATCTAGAGCTACCGCTCTTCCTTCCCCCGCTTTGTCCAGTGAATGGTATATACGTTCAGAGACCACAGTGAGGATGTCTGCTGTGGAACGGGCTTGTCTAAATCCATATTGTTTGTCAGTCAGTAGTTTAGCATCTGTAAGATGATGGACTAGAGCATGGTTAATTATGGTCTCAAATTATATTTAAAGTTTTGGTTTTCTGTTCTTCTATGCCCATTTTTTCCCCATGTTTTTATTAAAATGTGTAGAGTATTTTCATCAGTTACATGATTAGGAATCCTATACTCCGCTATAGTCTTCATTTTCATATCAGTGCAGAATACATGAATACGGAAATGAAGTTCACATAACTACTAAAAGACAATCATACCATGATGTGAACATTGGTTAAAAACTAAGAAAATATAGTGAACATCTACAATATTAAATCAGGGTGGTGATGAATTTGGGAGGGGACATTATTATTATTATTATTATTGTTATTGTTATTATTATTGTTATTGTTATTGTTGTTGTTGTTGTTGTTGTTGTTGTTATTATTATTATTATTATTATTTTTATTATTATTATTGTTATTGTTATTGTTATTATTATTGTTATTGTTATTGTTGTTATTGTTATTGTTGTTGTTGTTGTTGTTGTTATTGTTATTGTTATTATTATTATTATTATTATTATTATTATTATTATTACTATTATTATTATTATTACTATTATTACTATTACTATTATTACTATTATTATTATTATTATTATTATTATTATTATTATTATTATTATTATTATTATTATTAGGACTTGTCTCACAGGCCATTACCAGTGATCGCTCACTGGCAGTAACCTATGGTGTTCCCTGTAGACCAAGTGAAAACAAGTCTCCCCAGATTTCTAGTGTTTTCCACCTCTTGGCCACTTGTGCAGATGATTGCATGTTATCGCAACAGCCGTTGTCACTGATTTCTCGTTGGCATCGGCCGTTGGGGTTTCCTGGCAAAATAAGGTACCAGATTTGAACTGCACACTTCCAGTGGAGATTTGGTGAGTAGTCTCCGACATCGTTCTTTCCATCCTCCCTGACCCTTCACAACTAGTTGGTGTAGCGCCAGTCGATGTCATCTACACCATTTTATTAATATTATTATTATCATTAGAGACTGCCATAAGTCACCACAGAATTACCCCACCCTATAGGTAACACGATGTAATTTTATTATAAATTAATATTATCAGTGTAACTTTTGTACTATTTAAAAGAAGGGCAAAATAAACTAGTAATATTTAAAAAAAAATTTTTCATCGTACGAAAATAATGAAATTGCGAGACGAAAATCGTGTTTACATAATTGGCGCTTTAAAATAACGTTCCCGTGTAGTAGACATTACGAACGTGAAAATATACCCGTGTTTAATAAATCTAGCAAAAATCAACTAATGGTTAGATTTTCGTGAAATTTTCGATACTTAGCCATTTTAGAATGAAATTACATATAAAATGCAGTTTCCGTAAAATATACGAGGGGAAATATTTTTTAGTGCGTGTCCCCCCCCCTATTTATTTTTTCGAAATTCGAACAAAATTTATTTAAATCTATCGAAATTTCTATTTATTATGACACATAAGAGTTCAAATAAGTAAAAAAATATTTATTTTTTTAAAGTTTAAATACATATATTGAACAAAAACTTACCTTGAAGTTGCAATTAAAAAATTGATATAAATGTAATATTATTGTGTTTTTAAATATCATTTTTTTTCTAATTAATATATACTATAATCAGTTGAAAAAGTAACCTCTTAAATATTAACTGATTTTTAAAAGATTAAAACGTCCAAATTCCATTATTTCAAAATCTCCGCTACAACATAGATTTTTTAATTAATTGTGTAAAAATTTTTGTTTAAATATAAAGTTATAAAATTTACATGGCTCTTGCCAGCTATTTTATGGCCAGATTAAAACCGATTCAAAATTAATATTGCGTTAAAATCCAGTTTTTTACATGGACTGCGATATTCTTGTATGCCTTGTTTTATCAAATAAAATACGGAAGCTGGCACGGATCTAAATAAACTGGTTGAAAACATTCACTTCCGCCGTTGCGTTCGCCGTTCCGAAACTTCACAGCTTAAATCGATTATTCTGTTAGTGTTTACTAAAAAGTAACCAAATTATCTATTAAAAGTAAGCTGTTAAATTATTTTTATAAATTTTTTCTTGTTTTACGTTTAATTTTTAAATTTATTAAACTTTTTCCAATTTTAGATACTTTAAAAACTTAATTTATTTCGTTAACGTTTGTTTTTAATTTTAGTAGTAATGAAGTGGTCAGGTTCTTTATTGAAAAAAAGCAAAAATGAATTCCTGTTTATTGTATTTAATAATGTAAGTCATGTTTATTTGTATTTAATAATGTAAGTCATGTTTATTTGTATTTAATAATGTAAGTCATGTTTATTTGTATTTAATAATGTAAGTCATGTTTATTTGTATTTAATAATGTAAGTCATGTTTATTTGTATTTAATAATGTAAGTCATGTTTATTTGTATTTAATAATGTAAGTCATGTTTATTTGTATTTAATAATGTAAGTCATGTTTATTGTATTTAATAATGTAAGTCATGTTTATTGTATTTAATAATGTAAGTCATGTTTATTTGTATTTAATAATGTAAGTCATGTTTATTTGTATTTAATAATGTAAGTCATGTTTATTTGTATTTAATAATGTAAGTCATGTTTATTTGTATTTAATAATGTAAGTCATGTTTATTGTATTTAATAATGTAAGTCATGTTTATTGTATTTAATAATGTAAGTCATGTTTATTTGTATTTAATAATGTAAGTCATGTTTATTTGTATTTAATAATGTAAGTCATGTTTATTTGTATTTAATAATGTAAGTCATGTTTATTTGTATTTAATAATGTAAGTCATGTTTATTTGTATTTAATAATGTAAGTCATGTTTATTGTATTTAATAATGTAAGTCATGTTTATTTGTATTTAATAATGTAAGTCATGTTTATTTGTATTTAATAATGTAAGTCATGTTTATTTGTATTTAATAATGTAAGTCATGTTTATTTGTATTTAATAATGTAAGTCATGTTTATTTGTATTTAATAATGTAAGTCATGTTTATTTGTATTTAATAATGTAAGTCATGTTTATTTGTATTTAATAATGTAAGTCATGTTTATTGTATTTAATAATGTAAGTCATGTTTATTGTATTTAATAATGTAAGTCATGTTTATTTGTATTTAATAATGTAAGTCATGTTTATTTGTATTTAATAATGTAAGTCATGTTTATTTGTATTTAATAATGTAAGTCATGTTTATTTGTATTTAATAATGTAAGTCATGTTTATTTGTATTTAATAATGTAAGTCATGTTTATTTGTATTTAATAATGTAAGTCATGTTTATTGTATTTAATAATGTAAGTCATGTTTATTTGTATTTAATAATGTAAGTCATGTTTATTTGTATTTAATAATGTAAGTCATGTTTATTTGTATTTAATAATGTAAGTCATGTTTATTTGTATTTAATAATGTAAGTCATGTTTATTTGTATTTAATAATGTAAGTCATGTTTATTTGTATTTAATAATGTAAGTCATGTTTATTTGTATTTAATAATGTAAGTCATGTTTATTGTATTTAATAATGTAAGTCATGTTTATTTGTATTTAATAATGTAAGTCATGTTTATTTGTATTTAATAATGTAAGTCATGTTTATTTGTATTTAATAATGTAAGTCATGTTTATTTGTATTTAATAATGTAAGTCATGTTTATTGTATTTAATAATGTAAGTCATGTTTATTTGTATTTAATAATGTAAGTCATGTTTATTTGTATTTAATAATGTAAGTCATGTTTATTTGTATTTAATAATGTAAGTCATGTTTATTTGTATTTAATAATGTAAGTCATGTTTATTTGTATTTAATAATGTAAGTCATGTTTATTTGTATTTAATAATGTAAGTCATGTTTATTTGTATTTTATAATGTAAGTCATGTTTATTTGTATTTAATAATGTAAGTCATGTTTATTTGTATTTAATAATGTAAGTCATGTTTATTTGTATTTAATAATGTAAGTCATGTTTATTGTATTTAATAATGTAAGTCATGTTTATTGTATTTAATAATGTAAGTCATGTTTATTTGTATTTAATAATGTAAGTCATGTTTATTGTATTTAATAATGTAAGTCATGTTTATTTGTATTTAATAATGTAAGTCATGTTTATTTGTATTTAATAATGTAAGTCATGTTTATTTGTATTTAATAATGTAAGTCATGTTTATTGTATTTAATAATGTAAGTCATGTTTATTTGTATTTAATAATGTAAGTCATGTTTATTTGTATTTAATAATGTAAGTCATGTTTATTTGTATTTAATAATGTAAGTCATGTTTATTTGTATTTAATAATGTAAGTCATGTTTATTTGTATTTAATAATGTAAGTCATGTTTATTGTATTTAATAATGTAAGTCATGTTTATTGTATTTAATAATGTAAGTCATGTTTATTTGTATTTAATAATGTAAGTCATGTTTATTTGTATTTAATAATGTAAGTCATGTTTATTTGTATTTAATAATGTAAGTCATGTTTATTGTATTTAATAATGTAAGTCATGTTTATTTGTATTTAATAATGTAAGTCATGTTTATTTGTATTTAATAATGTAAGTCATGTTTATTGTATTTAATAATGTAAGTCATGTTTATTTGTATTTAATAATGTAAGTCATGTTTATTTGTATTTAATAATTTAATTGGGTTTGTTTACTATACACATAGACACGAAAAAGTTACCCCCCCCAAAAAAAAACAAATATATAACAAATAAATGTTATCAAAAGTTACATTCATACCTAACTGGAAGAGGAATATCCAGCTTCCTAAAAAGGGGACACTCTGGATCGGAACAAAAATTTTAAATTGCCTCAGTCTAGAAGGATTTCTCCTTCATTGATGCTGTACCTCTCATTATTTATTTAGGTTTAACAAAAGACAAAAACGGCTTTAAAATATCTGTGGAAGTAAAAATATATGGGTTTACACAGATTCGAAAAAGTAAAAAAAAACAAATATGTAAAAAATGTTATCAAACACAAGATAATTTACTTTTCTACCCAACTGGATACTTTTATAGTGTTTTTATTTAATGTAAAATGTTTAATCGATTCGAAAAACAACCCCCCCCCCCAAAAAAAACTCCGGCAATGTTGAAGGTTGTCGGCGAACAAGAAAAGATGGCCTCGATGTCTTTGTTTATTTCTTATTTTGAAGTGAATATCGAATCTTTTTCGAGCCGAATAAACATTTTACATTGAATAAAAACATTAAAAAAACAAACTTATCTAGTTAGGTAGAAAAATTACTTATGTAGCCTTTGATAACATTTATTTGTTATATATTTGTTATTTGACAACATTTTCGAATCAGGTTTGTTTTATTATATATATATATATATATATATATATATATATATATATATATATATATATTTGGAGGCACCAAACTGGTAAAAGGGAAAATTATTCCCAAGTAGCATTCAGGGGGGGGGGGGAAATGCTCTTCCGTAAGTTACGATCAACAGACATGATGACCACCACCACCACTTCTTCTTCTTCTTCTTCTTCTTCTTCTTCTGTTAACGATATACGCTAAATGATTTTTTAAAAGTTTAAATATATATATATTATATATACATATAATATATAATATATATATTATATATATAATATATATATTATATATATAATATATATATAATATATATATAATATATATTATATATATAATATATATATTATATATATATTATATATAATATATATATTATATATATAATATATATATTATATATATATAATATATAATATATATATAATATATATATATTATATATATAAAAAACATATTTTAGGCGGACTTGGGTAAGGCCATCTGGAAAGTCTCTCGGGAGTGGGAACGTGGGACTCTTTCAAGAATGACTAATCCCTATTAATCCCTGAATATGCATCGAACAGATATCATAATAATTAGTTCGTTGCACCTTATCATAACAAAGGTCCATGCAAAATTTCAGCTACATCGGACCAGTACTTTCCACGAGATGCCGAGTTGAAATATAAACACCGTTATTTGCCTAGACAGAGATCAAAATTGACTCCCTGATCTTGTGGGGGTTTCTTCCCTACTGTCCTATTTCCACAGAACATATGCTAATCTCTTCCTAGTCTATCGTCATTTCCATGGAAGATGTTCAACTGAATTGTTAAGCGATGATACTTTTAGTTACAAACATTAAATAAAAAAAAAAAAATCAAACCTTAACGGATATTTGCTTTTGCTTCCAGTTTTAATTATCTCCCCTGAGAGTTTTTAAAAAGCTAAGATTAAGATCTGCTTTTTTTGTTCGCCATCAATTAATGGCTCGTATATCCGCTTGCAACGAGGTTGCGCCACGCTGTGAGTTGCGTTTGGAACTGACACCGTGAACACGAATTGTTTGGTGGTCTTTTGAACTTGCGGCCACACTCGGGTAATTACTGTTAGCTTTACAGAGCGATGAGAATCGGTAATCACCGGGAAATGAACAAAAAGTGCGTAAAGGTGCGAAAATGCGTGTCGTTAATTTTGTCGATGTAATGAATAATCGAGGCGATGAATCAATTAACCCCACACCCTCAGGAGCGAGGGGAAACATCCGTTGAGAGTTATTTTCTATTTTTCTTCTTTTTTGCGTGTGAAGCAGTTTATGTATATTTCTAATGTCAATTTGTTCTGAAGGCATTAATTTTTCACCAGCTGAGGGGACAGGCACTTAGGACGAGTATTGGTCACGACGGTGACGTCATTTTATATCTTGCGATCAAAGATGATCATAGGGGGAGATAGAAAGATAAGACAAGGTTCAAATAAATAGATTTTTTTTTTACATAGGCATCACCACTTATCAAGGCCAAGAGGCCACTCAAGGATAAGGGTTAAAGAGTGTACAGTAGAAATTGGACAACATAGGAATCATTAGTAATGAAAATTTGGTAAATTTGATAACTTATATAGACTTGACCACAACCATATTGTAGTCAGCCGGAAAGCAGGAAAACGAAAGACAATTCCACAGGCGTGCAGTTCTAAGAAAGAAGCTTTGTTCATGGAATCTACGTTTAGGTTTATGCACAGATAAAGAGTGGGGAGAATTATTGATAGTGTGTACAGCTAGACGAGTGTTTATTGTAAAAGTTTGGCGAGGGGGGATCAGTCGAACACTTTCCATGAAAATAACGATACATCAGAGACAAACTCGCAACATCTCTTCTGTGAGATAGAGTTTGCAAGGAAGAGAAATAGACATCTCCTACGAGGCTACGAAGTCTATTTTGAACTCTATCAAGGCAGAACAAGTTCTTTCTAGCAGCTCCTGCCCAGATGTGGCAACAGTATTCCATCTTTGGACGTACCTGGCTCTTATATAGATAGAGAATAGCATTAGCAGTGAGATATTTACCGGATCGATAGAAAGATCCCACCATTTTTCCAGCGGCCTTGGCAACAGATTTGATGTACGTGTTCCATTTAAGATCAGGAGTAATGGTCAAACCCAGAAGCTTGTCAAAACTTGAGGCCTCCTGAAGACGAGAGCCATTCATTTCAATTGATGCCAGATGTGGATCAGAATGTTGATGATGTAAAGAGAGAAGCTTGGTTTTAGATGCATTAAAAGTAACCAGCGACTCCTTTCCCCATTGTACAACGTGCTCAAGATCAGAGGAGAGAGAATTGGAAACGAAATACGAGGAAGAGAAAAGAAATGATAGGTAGATATGAAAAATCGTAGATAAATGGAAACAAAAGGAAATGTGTATAGATAGGACTAGATTTAAAAACGGACAAAAGTTACAGCCCGTTTATTTAGAATTAGTGCTTTATGCCAAACATCTAGAGTAAATGTGCTATTGTAGTGACAAATTCCTGTTAATATCTAACCTTGCATCGAACAGATATATTCATGCTTACTTCGTTGCTCTTTATCATAATAAAGTCCATGCAAAATTTCACCTATATCGGTCCAGAAATTTCCTAAATAAACGGAACAGACAGACAAACAGACTAAGAGAAATATAATAGAGAAAACTTTAATCCGTTCAAAAACGGGCAAAAATTATAGGCCGTTTATTTAGAATGAGTGTTTTATGCCAAACTTTTTGAGTAAATGCGGTATTCTGGTGACTAATCCTTAATAGTTTTTAATTGTACATCATGGAACGTATACCATAATACTTAATTCGCTGCACCTTATCATAACAAATTCTATGCAAAATTTAACTAGATCGGTTATATATATATATATATATATATATATATATATATATATATATATATGAACAAATGATTAATAAAACATGTTAAAAGACATCTTGAAATATATATATATATATATATATATATATATATATATATATATATATATATATATATATATATATAATGCTCCCTATCCTAGATTGAGCATTTGGGAAGTGATATACAAATTAGCGCATGAAGCGAATGCTCTTTGTGTAAACAAATTGAGCTTAGGTACTTTGGACAATTTCAAAACATTGTTAATTCACTGCCCGCATGACAGCAGCGCAACGGTTAGAAGCTCCGGCTATTGTTTGGGCGATCGGGTTCCGATCCTGGCTTGAAGTAGTTGCTTGTCTAGCCGCACTGATGAGCTGTGTCGTAACGCTTGACGACTTCCGGGCGCGCACCTGTCAATTTGGTTCTTATTAAAATAAATTCAAACATCTTTCACTAACTCATTCTGGCTGGCCGATTTTATTTTCAAACTTCGCCTCAGTGCTTCGGGTTCGATCCTACCCCCGGTTCTTTTTTATTTAACACCACACACACCTACAAACACCCGGGCAACGCCAGGTACCCCCGCTAGTATAATATAAAGCTGTATGTATGTATGTATGTATGTATGTGTGTGTGTGTGTGTGTGTCTGGTCACGAATAATGTCCTATCCTATATGGTTGACTATTTAAAAAAAACTGATTACATATAATGATAGAAGATGTATCGAGACACAGGAATGGGTATGTTTGATCTGGCATAACAGTGGTTCATTAAAACTGTGGAGTCTGCGTTCGCGCCTTGTCCACAAAGTATGGAAATAAAAAATTAAAAAAAAAAAAAAAAAAGTTTACAAGTGTTTTTCATATAGATGTACATAATAATACTTTGATAAGCATGTTTTAACTTAAATAGGGATGGTATAATAAAATTGTGGGGTCTGTGTTCGCGCCTGGCCTCCGTAGAATGGAAATAAGCACAAACTTTAATAAAGACTTTTCATATCTATCTGCGTAAGTATACTTTGATAATTATGTTTCAGTTTGAAGAAATATAGTATAATAAAATTATGAGGTGTTCGTTCGCACATGACCCCCATAGAATGGAAATATGTCACAAAGTTTAACAAGGATTTTTAATATAGATCCACAGAATATTGTGATAAGTGTTTCAGTGTGAACAGGTATAGTATAATAAATTATGGGGTTTATCTATTTTATTTTTTCTTTCATCATATTTTGCTTTGGTTTTGATACCCACAAATTCTAAGCTATCTCATTACAACCCTTCCTTTTCATAACCTATCATACTTTGATAAATCAGAGTCCATTTTCTGTAGGCTGTTTTTGAACGCAGTAAACGACGGGTACTTTTGCTAGTATATATATATATATATATATATATATATATATATATGTATATATATATATATATATATATATATATATATATTGTTAAAAGGCATTTTTCTATCTCCTGTCATGTTACTGCTATTAGACATCCTGTACCAATGAAAGTTATTCAACTTGTAATGTGTACATCTCGCAGAGAATGTGAATAAACGATACGGAAAGGCGGTAATCTTGGTCCAAACCTATACACATCGTATTGCCTTTTCACTCGCGAATGCATGACAGAACGTCCTTATGTGAAAAATTATCAAAAAGCTAAGTTTTCCATATGTGGAACTTAAGCAGCAAACACACACACACACACACACACACACACACACACACACACACACACACACACACACACACACGAGTTCACACACACACGAGTTCACACACATATACGCACTGACACACACACTCACACACATACACGCGCTGACACACACACGAGTTTACACACATACACGCGCTGACACACACACACACACGCACACACACGAGTTGACACACATACACGCACTGACACACACACACACACACGAGTTCACACACATACACGCGCTGACACACACACACACACATACACACATATAGCCTGGTTACAAGCACGTCTTGTTGATTTTGCTCGCAATTTCGTCAGTAGTTCTATTGACTGGAAATTCTTTGTGTTGCAAGCCAACCATTTGAAGGCCATTAAAGCTTTGAAGTTCAATAAAGACATTTATATTACAAAAACAGACAAAGGTTCTGGAGTCGTTATTATCGATCAAAGCATTTATATTGAAAAAATGATTGCAATACTTGGCGAAATTAAATTTTCCAAGTTTTCGGGAACAATTATATAAAGGAATATATACTCTGCCCGGTCGCATAATTGTTATATCTTCCTTTATATATATATATATATATATATATATATATATATATATATATATATATATATATATATATATATATATATATATAAAGGAAGATATACTCTGCCCGGTCGCATAGTTTTCCTGTGAATTTGGAAAATTTAAAAAAAAATATTTCTATAAAATTTGTATCATTTCCTACGGTTTCACCACAAACGCACACACTTGCTCGTTCCCACCTCCCAAATCTTGCCCGGCACTTAATTTTCTTCTCTCCTTCACTGCGTAGTGCATTTTTCTCTTCTTTTCTTGTGACGCAAGCTCGCGCACACTTGCTAATTTGCATACGTGCTTTAATGGCTGCTGCTGCTAATATTTTTTCACACGTGCCCATACGCGCTCTGTTACACGGAAACTTTTGGAATTAAACATGGTTTTCAATTCAAAAGAGGCTGTAAGGAGGAGAAAAGACACACCACTGTATATTTTAAAATCGCATGGGACAACAGAATTTTATTTTACCGCGTATTTGACTCTAAAACAGGTAGACATTATCGTCAGAAGTGAAATTTCTTTTTCCCACTGAAGAGACGTTGCGAGTCTGTTTCTGCTCTATCGTTATTTTCATGGCAAGTGCTCGACTGAACTTCAATTTATCCCCCCTTGATAAACTTTCACAAAAAACACTCGACTAACTACAACCACTATATACGATTTCTACCACCCTCTATCTGGGCCTAAATCTAAACGCAGACTCGATGAACAAAGTTTCTTTCTCAGAACTGCCCACCTGTTGAACACTGTTCTGCTGTCCTGCTTCCCGGTTGAATACAACATGGTATCCTTCAAATTCAATGTAAACAAATTCTTGTTGAGCCGTCCCCACAATTTACACTATTAGTGATTACTAAACTATCAACTTACATTCATGAACCTTTATACTCGAGTGGCCTTCGGGCCTTAATAAGTGGTGATTCCCATCGTTTTACCCACTTCGTCATAGAAAATGATAAAAAAGGGTAAACGGTAGCAAAGGGAACATTTTGTCCCTTGTCCTTGTCAACGGACCGATATCTATTTCAAGTGCGACACAGATACGCCACTCAGAAGCGAACATTAATTCTAAGTATCCGTCATCAGTATCTGTTTTGAGAATGGCATGATAGATGGAACGATAAGGGCAGACTGATATTGATACGGTGACTGCAATTAAAAGAGACTGGGAAGAGAGGAGTGGTTTGGTTTTACGACATATCAACCCGTTTCAGGTTATTTAAGGCCAAATCCAATCATTTTGGTAAAAAGTTTCTGCTTTAAGTTCAAATATGCTGCGTGGTTGGGTTGTTTTGAGTTACGGCATATCAACCCTTTTCGACTTATTTAATACCAAATCTAGTAATTTTGGTAAAAAATTATGCTTCAATTTCTTTATTTCGCTTTAGTTCTTTATTTGTTTACGTTCTCGCTAGGAGATTAGGTAGAGTGATAAAAGGCTTTTTAGTCATTAATCGCTATGCATCTTTTATATCTTCATTTATTTATAGTGTTTGGTTTGGTTGTTTTGTTTTACGGCATACTCGTTTTTAGATTATTTAAGCTGAATTTAGTCGTTTTGTGTAAAAATATATATTTTAAGTCCTTAATATATTTAAATATTTCTTCCTGCTGTTTGTGTTTCGTTGTTTTATTTTACGACATATCAACACTTTCCAATTTATGATAGTGGGAAACTTTCGGAGGAGAGCAGGAAAATTGGGGAGATGTATAGAGAGAAATTTAAATATATATATATATATATATATATATATATATATATATATACTCGGGTTTTTTATATTCAAAAGTAATGGACTAATGAATTCAACGAGGTTGTTAGATAGTGCTCAATAAAAAGAGCTGATAATACTTGTTTATTGTTATATAAACATGCTCACATCCCGCTGCTACAAATAGCCACTTGTTTCAATCAAACAACAGATATCATCAGGCAGCGACTTTGAATAGTCAAGTCGCTGCCTGATGATATCTGTTGTTTGATTGAAATAAGTGGCTATTTGTAGCAGCGGGATGTGAGCATGTTTATATAACAATAAACAAGTATATATATATATATATATATATATACATATACATACATATATATACACACATACATATATATACACATATATATACACACATATATATACATATATATATATGCACACACACACACACACACACACACACACACACATATATATATATATATATATATATATATATATATATATATATAATATAAAGCTGAACGTCTGTGTGTGTGTCTGGTCACGAATAGGCTCATATATGGTTGACTATTATAGAAAACTGATCACATATAATGATAGAAGATCTATCGAGACACAGAAATGGGTATGTTTGATCTGGCAGAACAGCGTTTCATAAAAATTGTGGGGTCTGCGTTCGCGCCTGCCAACAAAGTATGGAAATAAAAAAATGGAAAAAAAGAAAACGTTTACAAGGGTTTTTATATAGATGTACATAAGAATACTTTGATAAGTATGTTTCAACTTAAATAGGGATGATATAATAAAATTGGGGAGTTTGCGTTCGCGCCTGTACTCCATGGAAATATAGCTCAAATTTTAATAAAGACTTTTCATATCTATTTGCGTAAGTATACTTTGATAATTATGTTTCAGTTTGAAGAAATATGGTATAATAAAATTATTGAGTGTTCGTTCGCGCCTTACCTCCATAAAATGTAAATATGTCACAAAGTTTAACAAGTTTTTTGAAAGGGGTGAGGGTCCACAATAACAATTTAACTTTAATCTTAATTCACGTTAGCTTTTATTTATTTTTTTGAGTTGAATCATATTGTGTCGAATAAATTCACCTCATAAATTCACGTTCTTATTAAAGTGAAAGCCCCCCAAAAGTTTAGACAATTCTCGACACAAATTTTGCATAATTCTGTTTTTCCTTTCTCACTTGCACGAGGCACTCTTTCGAAAATAGATAAATAATAAAAAATAAGAACGTTACTTGTTATCGTGTCAAAAAAAAAAAGGAAAAAACCCTACTCACGTGATTACGTGTCTTTTTAAAAACATTTACATAACCTTTTTATTTTTATTTATATGTCTGTTTAAGCTTTTTTTTATGTCAGTGTACTAGAATGAATTCAGTTGATTACAACCCTTTCTGCGTGTTCTTTACATTACAATAGTACAACCCTGAATCCGACGGCGCAATACTACACCGTTCAATACTGTAAAACTGAAACGAAGCTGTTCTGCTTGAAAAGGGCGCCATTTTCTTCTTATTCATATTTATATCGATTCTTTGCTTTTAAAAAATAAAGTAATTACGTGTTTACTTTTTTAATATCCCATTTTGCTGTTTCGGATTATTTTACTAAAGTAAGTAAAGCTTCATTATGTTTCAAAACTGTTTTTGTTTCTTTGTTTTTCGATATTTCGTCGATATTATTTAGTAAGAGTGTTTAGCAAAAAAGCCAACAAACGACTATCCGAAAAAATAGACAAGAAATAAATGTTACCATAGTCAATAAAAGTTCAGTTCATGTTTTTTTTTTGTTTTTAAATAGTTTTTAATTATCTTTACTTGAAATAATTTCAGCGAACCGAAATTAAAACGAAATTTGAGGCGATAACTACTTAAATGAATTTTTATATAAACTACACATGCCATAATCGAATATTTCTTAAGCACAAAATAACGGAAACATTAAAATATGTTTATAAATATTTCTTACGTTGACAGAACTCTCTTAAATTGTTAACACAGAATGCTGAGATGCCTCTCCTTCAAATTGAAAACGGGTCTCTCCATTTCAAAGTCGCTGCCATTTTGATTTTTTTAAAACCGGTTCGTGAATTAAAAAAAATTTTTTTTTGCAAACTACTTAAAAATATAAACCAATGAACTTTTCTACCATAAAAGTAACTTTTATTGACTATGGTAACATTTATTTCTTGTATATATATATATATATATATATATATATATATATATATATATATATATATATATATATATATATATATATATATATATATATGATTGTTGAGCTGGATTAAATCCGACGATATGAAATAAAATGGAGGTGGAAGGACCTGGATACTCAACGTTTCGCCCGATTTATGCGGGCTTTTTCAAGAGGGATGGTCATTGACGTCATTGAGCGTCAATGACCATCCCTCTTGAAGAAGCCCGCATAAATCGGGCGAAACGTTGAGTATCCAGGTCCTTCCACCTCCATTTTATTTCATATATATATATATATATATATATATATATATATATATATATAACATTTTCTCTTTGTAAGGAAACATCATTTTGTTGGTCACTCTTGGCTACGAATGGAAACAAAGTTGATATAAAAAATCTATTTTCGCGAAAATTATATTTACTTTCATCATATTTTGCTTAGGGTAAAATTTTTGAGTATCAAAACCTATCTTTTTAGTACCCCCTCCTTTTCATAACCATTTATACTTTCATCAATCACAGTCCATTTTCTGTAGGCTGTTTTTGAAACCCAGTCAACGATGGGTACTTCTGCTAGTATATATATAAAATAAAAATATCCATTCACGTGAAATCACCTTTTTTTTCACCCTATTCCCTCTGCTTTACTTTTTGTTATCAAGTGAGATCTTTGACTTACTTGCAGTTTCATCAAATACTTTTGCAAGCAAAATCTGATCCCGCATTTTGCTAAATCCTACCCTCTGATAAGAAATAAAGTATTTCTTCGAAACTCCGCGGATTAAGGACTATCCACTTATTTAGTGTTTCCTTTTCAAATTAAATATGTTTTTAACCCTTTTCCAAAGTGTTTTTTAACATGACTTCTTTTAACTATTTGCTCTTACATATATATATATATATATATATATATATATATATATATATATATATATATATATATATATATATATATATATATATATATATAGTGATTGTCACTTCTTGACAGAAGAAGACCATCGTTCCCTTGCTTTATTGTTGATTACTCATTCATTGTCATGTATTTTTGAATTTTTTAAAAATTATATACACATATATATACTTATACACACATACATATATACATGTGGAGATGTGATCAAGATGCACATTTTCTGTGGGAACGAAGGTGGTTCTTCAGACCATCCCTGCTCTTACACAGTCTGTTGCAGAGGTCACACTTAAGCTGAGATTGAGGGATGCTAACTGGTGCTGCTCTACTGTGGACGCTCATATGACGCTTCAGGCCTCCACTCGATTTACAGACCACAGAGCAAACAGAACATCTGTGACCTGCAATGTTTTCCCCATCAAAGAAAGATTGATCTCCATGTGAACGCTTGTGGCTCGCTAGGCCAGCTCCGGATAAAGTCATTTTACCGCATAAATCACAGATGTGGTTCTGCATGAAATCCTCCGACACACCTGACAGATTCATTTTTGCATGCTCATTTTTTCTTCTTAAAACTCTCACAGCCATGATAGACCAAGAAGCGACACTTTTTACAATCATTGGAAGCACTTTCCCAACTGAACACGTCAATACCAAGAGCTTTAAGATTATCTTTGATGTTATCCTTAAAGCGTTTCCTCGGTTTATGTTGTGGACCCTTTCCTTGTGTAATTTCACCATAAAAGAGGCGCTTTGGCAATCTATCATCGTCCATCCTTGTCAGATGTCCAGTCCACCTCATCTGGTTGCGTGTAATAAACTTCTCGATACAAGGTACGTTAGCCCGCATGAGAACATCCATATCAGATATAAAAGTGCTCCACCTGATGCCCAGAATGTGTCTCAGGAATTTCTGGTGCACTCTCTCCATGACTTTTATGTGTCTACCATAAGTTGTCCAGACCTCAGAAGCGTAAAGCAGGGATGGTAAAATACAAGATTGATAGACACTGATCTTTGTATGAATAGTTATACCCCTGTCAGACCATACTCGCTTATCTAAGCCACCAAGAGCCTTAGTGGCACGCTGTATCCTATAGTTGACCTTAGCATCCAGGGTTCCAGCTCTGGCGAGAGTACTACCCAAATACACAAATATGTCAACCACGGCAAGTCTCTGGTTGTTGACAAAAATATTTGGTTTCACATACAAACTATCGGGTGGAGGTGTGAACATGACCTTAGTCTTCTTAAGACTAATAGTAAGCCCAAAAGACGCACGGCCCCCGAAAACAGATCCATGATACCCTGCATATCTCTCTCACCATTGGCCACGAGATCGGCGTCATCCGCATAAAGCAATTCACGAACCAGGTGCCGAAAGGTCCTTGTAGAAGCATGAAAACAACGACGATCAAAAACCCTACCTGTGGTTCTGAAACGCAAATAAACACCCAAAGAACATTCCCTAAAGGCATACGATATCATAGTTGCAAAATAAATTGAAAAGAATTTAGCTGCTAGGATATCACCCTGCTTTACGCCATTGTCAACCGAGATGGGTTTCAACAGGCATCCGTTGAAGTTCAGGCGAGCCTTCATATTAATGTGGAGCTCCCTGAGTAATCGTAGAAATTGAGGTGGGCATCCCAACTTCCCCAGAATTATCCATAGGGCACTTCTGTTCACCGTATCAAAAGCCTTAGTCAAATCAACAAAAACTGATAAAGCGGAACACGGTGTTCAGTACATTTCTCCTGCAACTGCCGAGCAGAGAAGATCATGTCCGTGGTTCCTCTGCCCGGACGAAAGCCACTTTGGCTTTCTGGAATGACTGATGGACAAATATACTTTAACAATCTATTGAGTAGAACTGTGGAAAATACTTTGCCAACAAACTTATCCCACGATAACTTCCACAGTCGGTTCTGGGCCCCTTTCCCTTGTACAGTAATATAAGAATTGCATCAACCCAATCCTGATGGACGAGAACACCCCTCCAGACATCAGTGATAAGATGAAGAATTTCATGAACAAGTTTATCACCCCCATGTAAGAGGACTTCCACAGGAATACCATCAAGCCCTGGAGCCCTCCCAACGTTTACTTCCTTGATTGCATCTCTAATTTCATTCTCAGATGGGAACACAAACATTTCATGGATAAGCTTCTGTTGTGATAAAAATTCATTGATGACATCCTCATCAACATTAGAGGGGTTGTCAAAGAGATCAGAATAATGCTCGGTCCAACGAAGGAGAATCTTGTTAGGATCCTTTATAAGGGTAATTCCATCACTTGAGAGTAGGGGAGATGTAGATAGTGTTTGAGGACCAAAAGCTTTTTTAAGAAAATGGTACATGCGTTTGAGGTCTTTACAATCAAAAGCCATCTGGATTTGGTTGGCGAGTTTAGCCCACCACTGATTCTTCATTTGGCGGAGTCGCTTTTGGAGAATACCCTTGTTTGCTTTAAGTGATTGTTGGAGGGACTCTCGACCTCCATGAGAGGCAGGCAACATCTTATGGTGCAACTCATTTTTAGCACAAGAGTTGAGTAATTTCAGAATCATTATCATCAAACCAATCCTGATGTTTAGATTTGCGGAAGCCAAGAACATCCACACTTATTTCATAGAGTGTATTTTTAAAATGCGCCCACGACCCATCAAAATTAGCAGAATTAACTACGGATCGAAACCTTTCACGTACGCTTGGATCAGCCAGCCTGGACACATCAACCCGCCTGGGAATCCCAACACCACCCAGCCTACACTTCCTCCTTATACAGACCTTCAACTTCCCGCGTACCAAAAAGTGATCTGTGCCGCATTCAGCTCCACGCATAACACGCACACTACAGACGTCCCGCAAATCTGCATTCCTGGAAATAATGTAATCAATCAAGCGACCTTGTTTTGAGCGAGAATGGGTCCAAGTAAACCTATGAACCTCTTTGTGGCTGAATAAAGTGTTACAGATAGCAAGGTCAAACTGAGTGCATAGATGAAGATGCAGACCATTACTGTTGACCGTACCTACCCCAAACCGGCAGAGTGAGTCCCAGGTGTGATGATCCTTGCCAACCCTTGCATTTAGATCATCCATGAGTAAGATCTTCTCAGATAAAGGAATAGAGGAAATGGTACGACTGAGATCTCGGTAAAATGCCGTGATGGTGTCTTTATCATGACCCATGGTAGAGGCGTACACAGATAAAATCGTCATATACATACTGTGTGCAAGAGGGAAGCGCATCATCATAATTCTGTCACTTACACAGATTGGCTGTTCAATCCTCTTCGCCAAATCAGAACGCACTGCAAAGCCAATTCCACCTTCTCGTCTCAGCCTCGATGGTTTTCCTTTCCAAAAAAGGGTGTATGCCGAGCCCACTTCCACGAATTGATCCTCACCACTCAATCGTGTTTCAGACAATGCCGCAATGTCTATGCTGTACCTAGCAAGCTCTCTTGCAACAATAGCTCTCCTACGCTCAGGTCTTTCACTATCCAGGATATCTAGCAAAGTTCTCACATTCCACGTAGCAACAGTTAGGTTATTCCTTTCCTGATAAAATTTTGATTTTCCTTGTTTATTATTTTTCTTCAACTTTATCTTGTTTCTCCTGCAAATATAGAGCAGCCGCCGACCGCAGGAAGCCGACTAGCTAATAAAAGGGTAGACAATTTTTAGGTCACCTTTTCTAGACCCTTCCCAAATTCATGGGTGAGCAGTGTATCCCTAGAAAAGGCTGCTCAGCCACCAGATCATCTACCGAAGTTGCTTCCACCCTGTAAGCGATTTAGTCGACGATGTTAGATAAATCACTGGCCGCCTATGTGCAGATTTGCAGCTATGCACTTCCAGCCCGCTAAGCCTGTGCACGTCGCCACTCATCTATCGCCATAGGATTTTTACTTTTTTTTTCTTCGAAAGATATCTGCACATAACGATCGCGACACAACATGCTTGTGCTACACATATTGTACCCTCTCGCACCCTACCACAGGTTGCACAGTGACAAACTGATATAGTGAGATGACTGAGCAGTGGCATAGTGTGCATGTTTTAACCTCTTCGGCAGCTGGACATACACACACATACACATAATCAAGCAAACATGCATATATATACATATATATATATATATATATATATATATATATATATATATATATATATATATCCCTAGTTCTCACAATATAGTAACCCTCCAGAACTTGAGAGGGAGGCTAGCAGGTACTATACCTTGCCCAAGGGTGACCTGAAACTATGCAAGGCAGAGGCTTTAATCTCCCTGAGGTAGTAGGTATACCCGCATACTCAATATATATATATATATATATATATATATATATATATATATATATATATATATAAATATATACCCTGCACTGAAGATTCCCGAAAGGATGAAACACTAGCTAGTTTCTGTAGGTATTTAATTATTATAGTAAACATAATAATAATAATTATATATATATATATATATATATATATATATATATATATATATATATATATATATATATATATATATATATATATAACATCTTCCCTCCGTGACGAATACATAAAGTGTTCTCTGTATTTTTTAAATTTATTTTTTTGTAAGTGTTATAAAACTTGTTGATACAAAAATTTAAAAACTTTTTGGGGAATTAAAATACAAATAGTTTTATATTATTTAATTATTGGAATTCTTTTGAGATGAATAATTTGTATATTTTATTTATTTGTTTGCGGATTGTTATCTTCATCTTTTTTATAGTTGTTGTTTTCATGACGTTTTTGGCCAACTTTCGTCAGGTTAATAACAGCGACGGGATAGGAATACTGATTCCTAACCTCCATAGTTGTCGTCTCACCACGTGTTGGCCACATAATCCTCTGGCCGACTTTGGGTAGGATTGAAACCGCTATCTTCAGGCAATGCTCACTTGGAACTTTTTTTTTTTACACAGTGATCACCACTTATCAAGGCCCGGAAGCCACTCAGGGATAAGGGTTATAGAGATTCAACGTCTTCATCCACTGCACCACGAGGATAAACATTACTTTTTAAAAATATGATCATACAAAAATACTTCCTTATAGAAATGATGAACTTTTGGTCCTTTTCTCTCTCTCTCTCTATCTCTCTCTCTCTCTCTCTCTATCTATCTATCTCGTTCTCTCTCTCTCTCTCTCTGAAATATATTCTTTTTTTTTGATCCTGGATATGACCTTAAACTATATCCAGTGGTGAGGCCCCAGCTTGCGGGCTTTGGGGAGTGTGGAGCCAACCTTTAATTGCCATTGCTCCCAGGTCCACTCTGACCCGGAGTGGCAGTACCTGTTAGGGTCCCAACTATGGGTTAAATAGAAACCGACTTGAAAACAACAAATATATTCTATTACAAAAATTTTCTTCAAAATCTTTGGATTCAGCATTAAATAACCTGAAAAGGGTTGATATGCCGTAAAACAAAAAACAACCAAACCAACCAAATGATGAACTTGAAACATTCTTTTTATATAAACAAGTTTTAATGGAACTTAATATGCTTGAAAAAAAAAAAGAAAGAAATGAACAAGTTCAAACACGGTTGAGACTAAACATTTATCGACTCCCGATATCGAAAACTAATGATGTCTACAAAATATATGAATAATACCGTGAAATTTGTATAATTTGTTATTAAGAGAATAAACTGGAAAAATATGTAAAAAGTATTTGCTTAACAGGTTTAAACGCTAAACAAAATAATTTTTTAACTTTCTGACCAAATATACACTTTCTTTTCTTTTTTAGATGCGTATAAATTTATACAATTAAATAAATAATTTAACTATTGTTTGCTGTATAATCAAGAAAAAGGATTGTAAATGTTTTTCCTATAATTATTGGGTTGTCCGGAAAATTCCGAGTATTTTTAAGCAGACAAAGAAGATGTAAATAATTCGACGAAAATAGTTTGAAACTTCCAACTCTTGCTTAAGTTCTCTAGTTGTTATATTTGGATTTTTTTTCAAGTTTGGTCTTCAAAACATAAATATAAAATTTGAAGGTTTTCCACTGCGAATGTCATCTTCAAGATTGATGTTTCCCGTTTTAAATTTTGCAAATCACTTCTGAGAACGTTGTCAGCATACACTTCCAAAATCTCTTTGAAGGTTTTATCAGCAGTTCCTCCTTTTTTTGAAAAAAAAAAAAGCATAACTTCCGGAACATAAAACTTGTTGTAATCCATTTTCTTGTAATGAAGGATATGCGAAAGTAAATAAAAACGAAAAAAAAAAAAATCGAAAAAATATGCGTAACACATGTTTAGTTTCATCTACGATTAAAGTATGGCTTGTTAAGAACCTTTAAAAACAAAACGACCTAATATATGAAAACGGGCGCATTTTAACTGCAAAATAAAGTCACGTGTGAATTATTAATTAAATACACTTTATAAATATAAAATTAAAGTCACGTGGGAATTAATAATTAAATAAACTAAACAAATATATAATTAAAGTCACGTGTGAATTATTAATTAAATACACTTAACAAATATGAAATTAAAGTCACGTTAGAATTATTAATTAAATACACTTAACAAATATAAAATTAAAATCACGTGTGAATTATTAATTAAATACACTTAACAAATATTAAATTAAAGTCACGTGATGATTATTAATTAAATACACTTAATAATATAAAATTAAAGTCACGTGTGAATTATTAATTAAATACGCTTAATAAATATAAAATTAAAGTCACGTGTGAATTATTAATTAAATACATTTAATAAATATAGAATTAAAGTCACGTTAGAATTATTAATTGAATATACTTAACAAATATAAAATTATAGTCACGTTAGAATTATTAATTAAATACACTTAACAAATATGAAATTAAAGTCACGTTAGAATTATAAATTAAATACACTTAACAAATATAAAATTAAAGTCACGTTAGAATTATTAATTAAATACACTTATCAAATATAAAATTAAAGTCACGTTAGAATTATTAATTAAATACACTTAACAAATATAACATTAAAGTCACGTGTGAATTATTAATTAAATAAACTTAACAAATATTAAATTAAAGTCACGTGATAATTAATTATTAAATACACTTAACTAATATAAAATTAAAATCACGTGTGAATTATTAATTAAATAAACTTAACAAATATAAAATTAAAGTCACGTGTGAATTATTAATTAAATAAATTTTACAAGTATAAAATTAAAGTCACGTGTGAATTATTAATTAAATACTGTTAACTCATAATTAACGCCATGATATTTTCTCGACAAAAATAATCCGTTTTAATTTCAGATGTTTAAATGCATAATATTTTTCTTATCTTTCGGAAAATCAAATAGAGTTACGAAGCATTTGTCCACGGGATGAAAACAATCATTGAATTTAGAAACAATAAAAACAAACGTGGCATCTCTATCGTTAACATTGGAGAAATATATAAAGAAAAAGCAAATAGTCACCCTTTGTTCTCTGCACGAAGTCTTCCTGCCAATGCCCCGTCGGTATATCTTTTTTTTCTAATCAGCGATGCTACTTTTACTTATATCAGTTCTTGAAAATTAATGAACAAATATGTTATGAAAGTTTTTTTTTTTTTAGTAATTTATCATTTTTTAGAAATTACATCTCTTTTTTTCTCATAAGAACGACCAAATATTATATATATATTATATATACAGTATTTCAAAATATATGACTTCATTTATTTAAATAACAGTTTTCATATTAATATTAGAATGATAAATAAAAAAAACTTTCTATTTATTAATATATATAGTAATCCAAATACATCAGTACGGTTAGATTAACAACTTACTTTAGGTTAGAAACTTGACCGCCTAGTCGACAGTCGGTGCACCTTACCGTTATGCTATTCGGCTGCTGCTAAAACGGCATGTGAATTAACAATGTTGAAACATCGTCCAAAATGTACAATATATCTTATAAATTTTTCTAATGTGTTTGTGTGTGTGTGTGTGTGGCTCGGTTTATCTCAGCCTATAGGACACCCACCCAGGCAAGTAAGGTACCGAAATGAAACTTATGACCAAGCGGATGTTTTTGATATTTATACCCATGTTTGGTGTATGGAAATGCAATTAAAAAAATGCAAAAAAAAAAAAAAAAAAAAAAAAAAAGATATGCAAAAAAAAAAAAAAAAAAATAAATAAACAACGTTTTTTTTTACTGGATATTTTTCCGGTACAAGGACCCAAGTTTGCCCAGCTGGGCAAAGTTGGATTCTTGTTTATATAAACATATATTGTTATTACCGACGGACACTAGTATCCGGTCGAAATATTCAAAGTTAAAAAACTAGAATGGCTTGGAAAGGGAGATAATTTCATATCAAATTTATGTACGAAACTGATTCTCGAGTGTAAATTCTAAAATATTTTTTGAGGAGTGAGGATGGGGGGGGGCGTGATTTGCATTAATTTTTCTTTTCCATCAAATTTTTAAAACTGTTCACACATGTTTCTCGCATATGAAAAATATTCACTCGTCTACTACAACCACTGTCAACAATTTCCCCGATTCTCTGTTTGTGTCTTAATCTAAACGCAAATTTCACGAACAAAGTTTCTTTCCGAGAATTGCCCGTCTTTGGAACTCTGTACCGCGAGCCTTCTCTCCAGTTGACTTCAACATAGTTGTCTTCATAGTTGTCTTCAAGTCCAATTTAAGCAAGTATTAGAAAACCTCAGTAATAAAGTAACGAAAGAAACATGATATTATTTATATTGAAAAAGATAATAGTTTTATAACTAAGAAATTTGGTACATATAAATGTTCAACGTTAAAAAAATAAATGAAAATTTTGCATGCGGAATTGTTATTGTGTAACATGGAATCAAATTGTCTAGAAACCAAAGAGTAGACAATGTGACAGTCATATGATTGAGATTTATTTCTTTTGTACTGATACTTGGTTTGCTTAAACAAGCATGGCAAAACTAGGCGATTTGAACACTTCTATGCATATGCAATATTTCAGCTCAGCCGTTTCATCTCTGGATGTAATTTTGACAGAACCCTGTATTATTTTCTCTGTCTTACACTAATTTCTGGCGATGGGGGGGGGGGCGAAATAAAAATTTATACTCGACTCTATTTATACTCTGAACTAAGTGACACTACTACTCTAACACGTGCTTGCAAAACCAACTTGCCTTACATTATTGCATTCCTATCTTCATATACAGCATAATCACAAACAAACAGCGTTGAGCCTGGCCAGTATCAGATAGATTACTATTGGAGAATACCAGGGGCTGTATGTAGGAGGACGTCAACACATCGCGCAGAAACTGCTAAAATCTAACGTCATCATCTATCCTAACTGTGATGTATACGCGAATAGGAACCGCTTGTTAATCTAATACTCCCTTGACACTTCCGCTTTCAGAGGAAGCCGGTTCAACGCGCATAGGGTGAATGTTACTTGCATACACACATTCTTATGCTCTTATCAAATATTGATTTAACTCTAAGAGAAACTGCATGCTACTTTGATGAGACTTTAAACAACCATCACTCGACGAGGTGCTTTCAGTAAGTTTCCAGACATTTTTGTACATGCATTTAAAATTGTCGTAGACTCTCGAAAATTCACTGTTATTGCAATAGATCTCATCAGCTGGCTAACCAATTTTAATGATTTCACGTTCAAATGATTGTCGCAGCTGGTGAATTTAAAAAATGCAGTTTGGACGTGAAGACACTTTAGAAGAAAGATATACAAATAAATTCTGTTTTAAACTTGAAAAAAATGACACAGAATCGTATGGAATGCTTCAGACTGCTTTTGGACCATCTTGCATGAATTGAGCATCAGTTTTTGAGTGGCATAGGAGATTCAAGGAAGGCAGGTAGTCTGTGAGGGATGATGAGAGGTTTTAGAGAAGTAAGGAAGTCAGAACACCAGAGTTGATTGGCCAAATAAAGAATTTCATGGATAAGGACCGTCGTGTGTCTATAGAGACAATAAGTGCACAGTTTGATGTCAGTGTGGGAACTTGCACATAATTATTTGTGAGGAACTGAAGATACGGAACATTTGCTCGAAGTTTGTCCCAACGGTGCCCAGAGAAGATCAGAATGAAAGACGTTGCTATGGACATCAAAGCAGTTCCTCCTCCTCCCTATAGTGTAGACCTTGCTCCCTGTGACTTTTGGTTATTCCTGAAGCTCAAGGAAAACTAGAGGTTGTCGTTATGAGACAATTGAGGAGATGAACGAAGCTGTGAAGAGGGTCAAGTTGTTGGAACGGTACAACAAGTGCATTGCAGCCGGGGGAGATTACTTTGTACGATCAAGAAAAGTGTCCATACGAAAAATGTCTGGAAACTTATTGAAGGCATGTCGTACATCATCCATCTGGAATTTTAGTTGAAATATTTTTGTTTATAGTTTTACCTTCAAAGCTTTATTAGACTTTCAGCTTAAAAACGACATAAACAAAAAGTATTCTTTTACAATTACTAGATCAAAATTAAATAATTCCAGATGACCATTGATACGTCCCCATGTAGCGTGTAACCATTCCCTTTAAGACCTCTTGTTTATGGTCTTAGCACTAATCACTGTGACGTCAGCAAGAAAAAAGCGGGACTTTTGACAAAGGTCATTCGATAACTCCCATTAAACTAAATATTACGTCACTCTAAGCATTCTCACTTAAGGACGATATCAACTAGGCCTACCACAAAATAAAAAAAAAAAAATAAAAAAAAAACAAACTTCTATAATATTTCAACAAATAGGATTTATTATGAAGATCAGATGTGACACAAAGTCAAGCTTAATGTGGGGTAGACTCTGATAACTACAGTAGCATCCAGGATAAGCACTTGTACCTAGAAAAATTGCTTGCATCGGAATTTCTCAGTAGAGACGCTCAGCCGATAAACCAAGTATTCCTCCCAATGAAACTGCTACCAAAAGGAGGGAGTAATGCTGGGGAGAATGGCCTCATAAGCACAGGCAATCAACCAATACACAAAAAGATATTATTCTCTGGTAAACTCATGCTTAAGTAAATCAATTAAAAAAACAAACTTAGTAAATATTTAAATGGATGACTTATTTATGAAGAAATCGGAATGCATTCTAATGAATTAAAATACGTAATCAAATTATACAGCATATTCCAAAAATCTTGAACACATTTTAAGTCCTCACATCTGCTTAACTATGAATGATAGTAAGATGAAAGTGGTGTCATTTTAAAACTAAATGCATTAAGTTTTTTTTTTGTTATAATTTTGCTGTTTTTTTTAAAAAAAATTTCTTTACAAATCCAGTAATGGCGTTCACTAAACCAGAAAAGGCGTTTTGTGTATTTGAATTTGCAAAATTGGAATCACGGACACTTGTTCAACGTGCATTTCGCAAAAAAAAGATCTCACACTCTGCGATTTTTTTTTTTCGTGTGGATTTGTGAAAGGACTAGTCTGTGTGCCTCCCATTCCGAGAGACGTGAATGAGCTGAAAGCCCGAATAATAGAAGCTGTTATAACCATTGACAACGCAATGCTGGGACGCGTTTGGCAAGAATTGAACTATCAGCTTGATGTATGTCATGTGATTAATCATGTGATCACAATGAACATCTTTGAACATTCCATGAAAAACATGAAATTAAAAACATTTCTGAACACGCTATATCTTGAGGATATCGTTAAAATTCGTTTCGTTTTTACATTATTGAAGTTTTAATAAATAAATAAATTATTAGTACTTTAAAAAAATGATGATGCGTAAATCACTAAGATGAGAGAGACACACAGACACACGAAAAATGTGAACATAAATTTAAGAAGATATTGGCCACCGGAACTGTATCAGAAACTCGTTATTAAGCGAGCAAGTCAAAGAAGGTATTACCTTGTAGACGTGTATTTATCAGCTGTTTTCACTCATGTGATATTTCATTCCGGCTTCCAGATAATGTCGGGTCGTCAGGAGAAAATGCGCACCGTTTCGGACCTTCCTCTCAGTGTATTTCCCGTGTATCGCCCCCTTAATGAATTACATTTAATATATTTTTTGTTAAAATGTATAATTAAATAATAAATTAATACTTACGTCTGCGCATATACTCCCGCCTCGTATTTCAACCACACAGACGTTCTCTTTTTGTATAAATGTTTGTATGTTGTGACAATTTTAAAAACCTGGCAGTTCTACAAGAGCGCTGTTTTTTTTTTTTTTTTTTTTTAAATTTTATCTATCCATCTTCCATCCTCTTTGTTTCCTATTTCTCTGACTGTACTAATATGCTGAAATTCACATGTAATGTGAACTGACATCTCGCTGCTCCAATCCTTAGACCCTCCCCACACCGTTAGACACGATCGCAAATAGTAGTTCCTTACGTTTTAAGTGGCTTGTTTGGAGTGAAAAAAAGTAAAACAAACTACTTTTAGATGATGAATATATATATATATATATATATATATATATATATATATATATATATTTGTTGTTTTTTTCAAACGATAGATTCGATTAATATTGGCTTCGCTTCGAAGCTCGATTTTTTGTTTATTTATTTTAAAAAGTCGCCCATAATTTTTTTTGGACGTATATATAACATTTTTTTAATTTATTTTTATTATTTTTAAAACAGTAATCTACGTAGACGCGTGTTTCGAGTTAATTAACCCTCATCAGCGTAGCTCGACTGTCTCTAGGGATCGAACTTCCGACCATGTTTCTACAGTCCGGCGCCTTAACCGTTAGGCCACGAACCCTAGATGAATTTACCGGTTATTTTTATCGCTTATAAATTTATATTTGTTTTGTTGTTTTTTTTTCAAACGATAGATTCGGTTAATATTGGCTATATATATATATATATATATATATATATATATATATATATATATATATATATATATATATATATATACACACACACACACACACACACACACACACACACACACACACACACACTTGATATTTGAAACAGTGCATTAAAATAGAATTTAAAAATAAATAGAAAGGCGTATTTTTGAAAGGGAATCAGTAGCTGCAATCACCTGTCACAATTTTGTCGAGATTTCAAATCCGTATTTTAACCCAAACGGATACACACCCAACAGAGTTTATATATAGAATATACAACACATTGGTTTGTACAACTCGTAAAAGGTCGTCTTTCAATAGGAGCGCTGCAGAATCGGTAATAAACTCGTCAGATGTTTTATGGAGCGAACATTGATGTTAACAAAAAACATGAAGAGTTCAATTTCAAAGGCCTCACCATGTTGAGTCTATCGAATATGTTTACATGAAATTTGAAACCCAAGGATAAATTTTGCTGCTTAGAATAAAAATAAAAAAGAGAAGACAAAAAAATGTTTACGTCGTTTATTTAAAAAACTTTTACTTACAACAATAAGCTTGAAATTTTATATATTTTTTGTTTTACTTCCGACAAAGCAACCGTTTTTGTGTTATTTAATACCGAAATAGTGTACGCCATAGCTGAGATAGCTTGTTGCCTGCTGACTGAGATAAGTTTCTGTTTCTGTGCAGTCCTAGGAGGTCCATCTTCCCAGGTGTTACCTTCTATTTTTGAAAAGGGTTTAATTTATTGTCAATCGCCCGAGGCGCTCCTATCGGGGAATACTGACGTGGCTGTCTAGGCATTCTTTGCAGGCCTGAGTGTTCGTTATATAGAATATTGGCTTTTCAAATCCTACTTTTCGATTCGTGTGTCACAACATTCCGTCGTGGGAGCAAGATAAATATCTACAGTTTTTGTTTTTCTTTTTTTTTTTACACAGTGATCACCACTTATCAAGGCTCGGAAGCAACTCAGGGATAAGGGTTATTGCAAGTACATTACCTTAGTGTGGAGATTTAATGAAGTGTTTACTTAAGGGGGCGGTTCATTAGGAATTTGTTAACGTTGGACTTGAAGACATCCAAGTTGTAGTCCGGTGGGAAGCAGGCAGACGGAACAGAGTTCCACAGGCGTGCAGTTCTAAGAAAGAAGCTTTGTTCATGGAATCCGCGTTTTGATTTAGGCACAGATATAGAGTGGGGGAAATTTTTCACAGTGGATTCAGCTAGACGGGTGTTTTTCGTGAAGGATTGGCGAGGGGGGACCAGAGATTGGAGTTCAAACGAGCACCTGCCAAGGAAATAACGATAAAACAAGGATAGGCTCGCAACGTCTCTTCTGTGGGGGAGAGGTTTCAGGGTAGAGAAAAGGGCATCCCCCACTAAGGCACGAAGTCTATTTTGTACTCTGTCAAGG
Organism: Euprymna scolopes; assembly: GCF_053919585.1. Classification (NCBI taxonomy): domain Eukaryota; kingdom Metazoa; phylum Mollusca; class Cephalopoda; order Sepiida; family Sepiolidae; genus Euprymna; species Euprymna scolopes. The sequence goes on along the minus strand of NC_136495.1, from coordinate 157,992,748 downwards.
CAGGATAGGCTGTTTTTAGCAGCTCCTGCCCAGATATGGCAACAGTATTCCATCCTTGGAGTTATCTGAGTAAACAGTTTTATGTTTCTATTAATATTAATATTAATATTAATATTAATATTAATATTAATATGTTCGAGTATTTATTTCGATTTCGTTTGCTTCAACTCATTATTTACAAAGTAAATTCCTGTGAATGCAAGGGTGTTCCATTTTACTTCGGTCAAAGGAACCAATAAAAAGGCTCCGTTCAATATCCTGTAAATATTCCCAAGTTTGACAGATTCCAGAGTTCAACAAGACACACCAGAAGAACGTTAGAGGTGACATCACCCGAAATGTGAGAATAACACTCAAGATGAGAACAGTTTTAAGAGAGAGGAAAAAGAAAGGAAAGATAAAACGTGATGGAAAGGGAAAGAGAAAACCTGAAAGAGAAGAAAAAAAACAAAACAAATCAAGCAGAATAGGATATAAAGCTCAAATTTCTCGTAAAATCAAGAGGGACCATTCATGAGGTTAACACTTAATCTTCGATATTTGAATATTCCAGTAAAGTTTCTTTTAACTTTCAACCGAGTTAGTAAAAAAGTTATCTCCACAGTTGATCATTTAAATATAGCTTTCTTTGATCTATTGGTGTTATTGGATTGCAAGACAATAATTTATCTAGTCTGGTGGAGTATCCAGTTTTTCCAAGTTACTTGAGGTAATATCACTTGGAGATGTGCACCATTCCCCATAACAGCCGATGTAGGCTGGTCATACCGAGAAGATCTAATTTGTACTGCAAATCTTATATTTTGAATATTTAGTCTTGGTTTACTTTCATAGAAAGTATTTTAATACCAGGTGGCCCTGCTGACAAACCCCTGTACAGAGAGACTTTAGACATTCTAGGACAGAGTCTAGTAGGTATTCAAGTTGTATTCCGTATGCTTTCAATTCGATGCAGTTTAATGTGATACCCAAGATTGATATACAAAGTGTTCCAAAAGAAACTGACAGATTTGAAATTTAAATTCAACAAGGTACCACTCTATGATAAATATCGACTCCTTCATGATGACTTCAGTAGAGTCAATCACCACGCTCTATAACAGACACAACAGGAAAACAAATGAACACATATCTAAAGAAATGGCAAAAACACTAGAGGATAGCCTCCAATCTGTAGTAGAATGGGGACAAAAATGGATAGTCACATTCAACGCTGCCAAGACTAAGGTTGTTTCCTTCAATAACTACAAGGAACCTTCTCTACCACCAATAACAATGGCCAAAGACTCTTTATCTGAAAGCACATCTTTTAAACTCCTCGGCCTAACGTTCACAGGAAACATGAGTTGGAACAATTACATTGAGAGCATTGTCAGGACTGCTGCTAAGAAGGTAGGTTCTCTTTACCATGCTAGAAAGCTACTAACGCCTGAAAGCATCCTGTACCTCTATAAGGCTATCATTCGCCCATGTATGGAGTATTGTTGTCATATTTGGGCCGGTGCATCTGCTACTAGTCTCTCACTCCTAGACAAATTTCAAAAGAGAGTTGCCAACCTAATAGGTCCTGAACTATCATCCAAGCTTCAGCCTCTGTCCCATCGATGCAATGTAGCATCCCTCTGCCTGTTCTACAAGTACTTTAACGGTGTATGTTCCGACGAGCTGCAAGCACTTGTACCCCCTCTACGTAAATACCCGCGGCAAACCCGACAAGCAGTACAATCCCACCCCTTCACAGTAGACATCCCTAGATGTAAAAGATCCTTCTACTCCAGTAGTTTCTTCCCCAGAACAGCTAGACTTTGGAACTCACTGGCAGGTTCCTGCTTCCCCAACTGTACTGACATGCAGAAGTTCAAGTGTAACATGAACCGACATCTTGCTGCCCAACTCTCCACCTAGTACCTCTGTAGCCTGCGTCCCTAATAGTAGCCTTCTACATCAAAGTGGCAATGTGCCTTGTTTGGGGTGAAAATGTAATTAAAAAAAAAAGATGCTCTGAAATCTTTTTTCGCTAGTTTGATGCTTCTATTGTTCTAGCTTATATTTGATCTATTCAGCTTCTTTTAAGACACCCTAAACTATACATGAGATCTTGACAAGTATTACCATTGCGACTTAGAATGGACCAGAGAGTAAGAGTAACAGCGGGGTCGCATCATACTCAACAAAGTTTCTAAATTGGGTCTCATTATGAGATTACTGTTTACGAGTACTTTCAAATTAATTCTCCTAGTCGTAATCAGGCGGCTTATTTAAGTCTGCTGTGTTTAAACTGTCTGGCATTTTATAGATTTTTTTTATTTGAAGTACATATGAGTCAATGCCACCGTTCAGTCTCGAAAGACAAAGGATACCCTATGCAGGGGCAGCTGCGCATGTAATTGTGAGGCAAGGGTTGCGCCATTTTCAACCGCACCTCTTCTGAATCGGCACTGTTTGAGTCCAGTGGCAAGGAGAAGTCTAGGACGACTGGAAGCAATGCCGAGATAAGCGGAGAACACATACAGCACCTGGAAGTCACCCATTTAGTACATATAAGTAATAAATCATTATAAACATGGCTGTCGACATTTCAAATTTTAATAACTCAAATGTGACAAGACTCAGAATCTGAGAAACTTTGAACATAATAATTAGACAACCTAAAATAACATAATTACAAATCTAGTCACATGTCTATGTTCGTAATAAACTAAAAAAAAACAAAAAAACAACAACAACAAAAACCAAACAAAAGACAAACGGTATTGCCATTTTGAATTTTACATTTAAACGTTTTTGTAAACGTTAAATTTAATCTTCTTAAATACATGTTAATCGGCCACGTAATTACCACGTGACCACGTCTCACATGTGGCATTTATTACTCATTAGTATTTTTGCAAAAACGTCCGATAATGACTAGGAGAATTCAACCGTAAATACTCACAAAAGCATATACATTATCCACGGACAGGCAGTCGAATCCATCTAGAATTGAAACCTGGACCCAGAATTTGAAGCCCGATTCTCTGCCACTGAGCTAACTCGCGCCAGAGATAAAGTAAACCGCTTTTATGAAGGTAAAAAATGAAAACATCGTTATACACTTTGTACATTCATGTTAGTTTTTAATTTTTAATAGGTTTATATACGTATCACGTTGGTACAGTGGTAACGTCATCAGCTTTGAATGCTAGAGTTCGTTTTCAATTCTAGCTGATAACGCAGAAGTACGTTTTTTCTTTCTTTTTTAAATCATGAGTCTATAATAATTTTTTCGCCGATATTTTCGAAAGTCATTCCCTCTCTTCGATTGACTAGTCTTAATTTAAACCTTCGCCACTTCCGGGTTGACGATGGCAAAGACGTCAGGTTTTTTTTCACGAACTTCGCGGTACGGTTTCGAGCCTGCCTGCCTACTACCACTTATTGTTTTGCTCAACATACACCCTCAAACACCCGGGCAATGCCGGACACCAAGGCTAGTATAATAACAAGCCACATTATTATAACTCACTGTCTGTCTGTCAGTCTGTTTTTCTGTATCCATTTTCTTTCAAAATGTATCTCCCCCGAGACGAAAAGTCATAAAGCGGCTTAAATGATTGCATTTTTTGTAAATTATTTTTTAATGGGTCTTTACCCAGTTAAACGAGTTGCTAACTGAAATGGTCGAAGCAGTTCACGATTTGAAAGCCGTATTTTTTGGAATGGATGAGTCTGTTAAATGTTGAGCCATTATGTCGAACAAAGATGTCAGCAGTAAATCAAATCAGCGAAGAATCAATGCAGTCACGATCTCGAGTGTTGAATAATTCTTTAGAATAAAGATACCGGTATTAGATCCGCAAAGAATCAATGTAGTCACAATCAGCAGTCGTTCAAGATGGAGGTTGACAACAAACTGACTTGAATTCAAAAATTCGATATTTTATAATGATTTCGGAGGCTTCTCATTGGATGATTGTCCATAGCATTGGAGTTTTGCGTTCTTTTCGAAGAATTTGCGGTCGTTAGGATTCTCTGGTGGAGATTGAATAACTTTGTGTAGTTTTCGTATTCTTAAATAACCCAGAAATTTTATCTGCCTTAATTCGAATTTAAATTCTGACCCGTCAAAGTAAAGTCGATGGCTGGGTGCATAACCTGTTAAATGTTGAGCCATCACGATCTTGAGTGTTGAATAATTCTTCAGAATTAAGATGGCGGCATTAGGTCGGCGAAGAAAAATATATTTATGCTCCTTAAAAAATAGTTAAAGAGCATAAATATATTTTTCAAATCCCACGTCTGTTTCCTTGTTTTTTACGATGATTTTCAACGAATTATTTATGCGAAAGAAATTATTTTATCTTAACTGTCGTAAATATAATTATTTTATATTGGCTCCTAGCTTGATAGAAATATCACATTTGATATAGCTGCCATTAAAGACATATCGATGCATAATGCATCTACTTATACAGGGTGTCCACAAAGTCTGGCTACAATAAGTAGCCAGACTTTGTGGAAGCATCGTGTAGATTATGTAGCCAGACTTTGTGGACACACACACACACACACACACACACACACACACACACACACACACACACACACACACACACGTATATATATGTATATATATATATATATATATATATATATATATATATATACAGGGTGCTCACAACGTCTGGCTACATAATCTGCAGGATGCTTCAACAAAGTCTGGCTACATAATGTAGCCAGACTTTGTGGACACCCTGTATATTAATCTTCAAATACATTTTATATTTGATAAATCATGAACTTTTATTGAAACCTAATATCATCTACAATATAATTCATCATTCCAGTGAACTTTTTCAGCAACTCATGATGTTATATTGTTGGGTTCTGTATGGCATGGAGGGGTGTAGAGCGAGTGCATATAAAACAAGGGGACAAAACCGTGTACATGTTATATAGTCGTCTATGTAATGTTCATTGCGCGAGTGTGTGTGTGTGTGTGCGCGTGCATGTGTGTGTGCGTGTGTATAACTCTGATCACGTATTTATTTAAACTAATCCTTTGTGCTTACGCCATTCAATAACATAAATATCTAACAGCCACATTTTCTCTGACCCAATTTTATTGTTTTTATATCTACGTTTGAAAGCTTATTTTGTTTATGTCCACTGCATTCTTTTCTATTAAACATATTTGTTTTTATTTATCTAAATTGCTTCTTGATATTGTTTATAGAATCTAGTCAAGTTAAATTCCTAAAACGTCATTTAACCATATTTTCTCTTGCATTGCGTTTTTCTCTTTAAATCACATCTAATTCAATATAATAATAATAACTAGTAGAACCCGTGGAAATTCCATGGTAGTTGAAAATTTTTAAAACACATTATGAAGAAAAAGGAATAAGAAAATAAAATAAAACAAATAACAACGAATTTAAAACAATTCTTTTAGAAATTTTTTTTTCAACTTTTTAAAGCTAAAACAAAAGGACTTAAAAATTTAGATGTTTTTAATGAAAATTTAACAAACAACACATTTTTTTTTCTGGATCATTTTTTTATTTAAATTATAGAGGAATAGCTATGAACTAACTTGTTAATTTTAAATTTCATTTAAAAAAAAGAAACTATAATAAAAAACTTTTTAAATTATACAATAAATAGCCAATTTAAAACCACAGACAAACAGCCTTGTTTTTTTTTTAATTTTTGGAGAGGAAATGAAACTGATAAAGAGCGACTATAAAGGGAGGTAATTCGTTTCTCATTAATTAATGTGTGCAACAATGATAGTTTTTGTGACACTAGACGTACAGACAGGTAAATGAATAGTTAAATAATCTTCTGGCTCAAATAATTCTGTAATACTCCGGGTTTGCTAACATGCAACAAATACATGAAAACCTTTTTCTTTCTTTTGTTTTACGCAACTCAAAATTATTCTCAAGAAAACATTTTTTTTAAATAGACTTGTCCGTCTCTATTCTCTTTTTCTTCTAAAAATCTAAACGCAAATTCCATGAACAAAGCTTTCCCAGAACTGCCTACCTGTGGAACCCTGGCCTACTGGCCTGCTTTCTGGTTGAATAAAAATAAAAATGAATGAAAATAAGAAAAGAAAGAGAATGTTTATGATAATAAATAACCCAATAAAAAATATATTAAAGTAAAACCTTACATGTTATAACCCTCTTCAAGGATATAACAAATATGTCGCGAAAAAAAAAAAAACTCCTTTCAAGGGAACAGGTTCGAATTCTGTGTTGTATATTGGTTTATATTGGAGGAGATGATATATTAAAACGTATCATGTGTTATCTAGTGGATGTAAGATATTGTTCTTTTAACAGACAGATAATAAACGTATAAATCGTATGTATGTTGTTAGCCAGGGGACATGATATTGACGTGTAACTTGAATCATGTTGTATGAGACTTATTACATGGGATATTTTTACAGTTCATATGTAAGAATAATAATAATATATCCTCATACCTTTCTTCTTGAAGAGATCTGTATCTTCCCGCTGCTCCGTGACGAACTATGAAGCCAATTGAGACATCTGTTCTTCTTTGTGAAAACCATAAAACAACTCTTTATATTTTTATAATATAAATTTATTAAAGTTGTCTCAATTGGTTTTCACAGGATCTGCAGTTTCTACATTTTCTGTTCATATAGCCCACTCCTAGCTGTCTGTCCACCCTTGTCCAGACGTCTGTCTGCTCTGGTGATCAATCCTCAACTCTCCCAATCTCTCCAAAACTAACTACATCACGTGTTCTCTTACGTCACCTAATTACGTGTCTCATACCAATCTAATCCACAACTAGTTATTTGTTTATTCAAATCCAAAAGAATGTTTACATCTATTTTCTATTTTCGCATTCCTTTTGCGATTTACACGTCAATCATTTCTTTCGTAATTTAATTGTTTATTCTTCTAATCATAATAACTGATCCAGCGACCATCCGTCACTCAAATCAATTAACAAAAATACAATAACAATAATAATAATAATAATAATAATGTTTTGACCATTGCTCCCGCTTGCCTCAGTTAACAGATACTACGCTATGATCACAGCCTAAAGGGTCATAACATTACATCTGCACAAATCTCATGTTTCTTTTTGTGATGCTCTATATTCATTCTCAGACCCGTGAATCAGACCATTAATTGAAGGCTATTACCAACTGCAATGTTGTGACCATTTGGTTGTGATCTCAGCAAAGTATCTGTGTTAACTGTGTCAAGCAGTGCCAAGGGTCAAAACATTATTATTATTAATTGATCCGAGTGATTCTGATTAGAAAAATAAAAACAATTAGATTGCAAAAATGTGAGTGACAGCTGAAATAGTAAAAGGCTACAAAGGTTAACTTGGAAAATAAAGGTAAACAAAGTTATGGAAGAATTTTAGTTTACTTAACTGAAATAACCAGATTTAGGCTTACGTCAGCGTCAGGGTTTTGGACACGTGATGATAACGTGATGATACGTAGATTTGAGTAGATTTTAATGAGACGTTAGATGAACACCGGGGAAAACAGATGACTCAAGGGGGTGTTGATCTCCCCTCATGACGCGGGGAGAAGCGTCTTCGGAGAGAACCAAGATGTAAAGACGTAGTGATCTTTGAAGATGCCGACCAGAAAAGAGAGAATAAATATCTTATATATAAACGAGATATGTGTTGTGTTTGTCTATAAATGTTGAAACAAACTATTTTGTCTACAACTGTTTTGATACGTCCACGTCAATCGTTTCAAGTTAGAAATGTTGTATAAATGTAAAATACACACACCAGACGACACACATTATGTATATATATATATATATATATATATATATATATATATATATATATATACACATTATATATATATATATACACACACATTATATATATATATATATATATATATATATATATATATATATATTCTTAAAATTTTTTTTGTGTATTGATATTCATATTAAAAACCCTTTTTTGAAAAGAAAACACAATTTTGTTATATACGAGTCGTTGAATTGCATTCATCTGCAAAAGATCGAGCTAATTTGCATATTCTTTTAAACATTCATTTTAATTAATTCCCTTTTTTTCGGTTTTCTTATGGGATGATCATTTTTAGTTAACTATTACGTGTAATTATATTCATGCAGATATTCTACATGATTTATACTTACGTAATATTTACCTAAAAAGCTTATAGTAAACACGAATCTTTATATATATATATATATATATATATATATATATATATATATATATATATATATATATATATATATATATATATATATGTACGTTTAAAAAATTTTGCCCACCAAACTTCTCTGTCAGTTTTTGGTCTGCACACATGAAACTTAATATATAGGATATTTGAATCCATACGAAGCTTTATGTTTGTGTTTTAACCGGGGAAAATCGCTGAAAAAAATGTGAAACTTAAAAAAGAAAATTTGTCAGATGAAGGTCGAATTATGAATATGCATGCGTGACGTAATAGCTATTGGTTCATGTTTTAATTTTTAGCTTTGCAGTAAACATGTCTTCATAGTACAGTCATTAACTTCAAAAGAAAAAGTAAACTGTAAACTAAATGTTTTGGTTTCGATTTTCGGTGGTGGCGCACGAATCATTTAAAAAAAAAACTTTTTAAATTATTACTATATATTGTGTCCAATATAATATAATAATATACACGAAACATGCATTAATCAAAATATCATATTTAAGCGTATTTTACGACCGGGCAATGTCAGGCGGCCTGCTACAACCGATATATATATATATATATATATATATATATATATATATATATATATATCTTCTCTTCTTCTCTTCTTCTCTTCTCTTCTATTTTTCTATCTTCTATCTATTCTTCTATCGTCTTCTTCTATCTATTCTCTTCTATTCTATCTTCTTCTATCTATATAAATAAAATGAACTCATTTTTCCCGTCTGATTTTGACATTAATAGGATTAAAAATCAAGATATTTCATGCAAATATAATATGCACAAACGGCAGAACAATATCTGAGGTGTGTTATAGGCTTATTATTTCTCAAATTCCTCGATAATCTTAGATTTCTATACTTTTTCTGCTGAGAAGTCACGGCCAAAATCGGTTAAGATCAATGGAAGTGGTAAAATATTTTCTCTCTAATAAATTCCTCCTCCCCCTGCCACCACTTAACACCGTTTGGGGATCGTTCACAAGGAACAGTTGAGAAGAGAACACCGTTTTGGCTTCGTAGTTCTTTCATGTGAAGTTATTTAAAATCACTAAACTAAGCTGCAGTGGTCTGTGGCGTAGTGGTTAGCGTGCTGGACAATTCACATTATATTTTCACGTTCGCGCCGACCTACCGTAGTCGTTTTTTTTTTTCCTAAACAACTGGAATGGACTTTTCTTGGTGGCCGAACTGTTAACGTTGCAGATGTTTTTTTTTTTTTTCACACATTATTTTCCTACTTTTACTCATGACTCCGGGTTTGATCCTTCCTACTTACCTACCATAACATTTTTTAAAACTCCCCCCCCCCGTCCCGGAAACAAACACTCGGGCAACGCCGGGTACCCCCGCTAGTATATATATATATATATATATATATATATATATATATATATATATATATATATATATACGTACATGAATATACAGATAATATATACCCCTTCCCGCCATCCAACACAACATCAAGAGAACATAAGAAACAACAACAACAACAACAAAAAACCCAAACAAACAAACAAACAACCAAAAATAAACAGCGTAATGGATAATATATTTTCGGAAACAGAGTCCAATATTTTACTATCTAACATGCTCATTGCTATTTCGTTGAATGACGCAAATCCAATACGATTATAGTTTACAATGATAAAAAAAGAAAATAAGTTACTGTTGTTCTTTTAATCAAGTCCTGTCCAATTTCCACAATTCTTAACAATCATTACAATGTTGTCTCACCACTCAGCGGACGTTCATTAACTTTTATCCTCGAGTGGCTTTTAGGTCAATAAGCGGTGACTCAGTACATTTCAACAAATATATAGATTAAATGAAACATAGAAAGGTGAGTTATATGTAAACATTCACCTTATTCTTACCGTTAGGTTTGTTAGGCGTGTGTTTAAGACGGAAGTCTCAGAAAATAGTCTTTATTTCAACGATACTGATTCGTATCCCGTACACATCTTATTTTTTCTCTTTGTAATAATTATAATATTATTTTTTTTAAAAATTATTTTTCATCTTGAACAAGGTGTATTGCCACTTAATCCTGTCTACAGAGGATTGTAAGGAGTTGAATATCAAGATGTCTGTTCACATTACATTTAAATTTCTGCAGCTTAGTATAGCCAGGGGAGCAGGAAACATGTAGAGAATTCTAAAGTCTAGCAATCCGAGAGAAGAAACCATTACAATAGAAGGCTTTCCGGTATCTAGGGATCTCAACAGTGAAGGGGTGGGATTTTGCTGCTTGTGAGGCTAGTCGGGATTATGTACGTCGAGGAGGCGCACGTGCTACGAGTTAACTTCATTAAATACATCCTATTAAAATACTTGTAAAAAAAAAGGCACAGGGATGCAACATGAGACCGAGGTTGGAGATTAGACGAGATCGCGAGAAACTAGTGGTAAATGTATCAGCCCAGATGTGGCAAAAATACTCTATGCATGGGCGTGTTGTGGCTTTGTAGAGATATAGGATATTTGCTGATGTGGGTAATTTTTTAGTATGGTAGAAGTAGTCCACCTTCTTTGCAGTAGTCTTGGTAATGTTTTCATATTATGTTTACTCCCAACCCCGTGAAATAAAATAACCGTTTACTGAAGGCTATTACCCACGCAAAATGTCCCTAAAACATCGTCATACATAATATATAATCAAAAATAAATTTCAATTTTCAACCTTATAACTTGGAGTTAGAGGGGGAAGCTTCTTGTGAAAGAAAAAGTTTCTAAAATTTACAAGCAATCCTCAATCTCATGCGATGAAGACGTTAGTGGTTTGCACTTTTTGTTCTCCTACATACAGCGCTTGGTATTTCTTAAATGGTCATACATCTGGTACTAATCAAACCCAACGTCGCTTAACTTATGCGAGAACTGACCATTCATTCATTTCGTATCTATCAAACGAGTCAACTGTTGGCATTGGTTACCCCGATATCTTTTTAGTTAAAATAATATGTGTGCCATTGTATTGTTGCCACGTCTGGGATGATGCATCTACCACTAGCCTCTCCTTCTTGGATAGGGTCCAGAAAAGAGTTTTCAATCTAATAGGTACCACTTTGTCAACTAAGCTCCTACCCTGTACCATCGCCGCAATGTTGCATCTCTGTGTCTGTTTTACAGATATTTTAATGGAATGTTCTCTGATGAACTCGTTGTACTTGTGCCCCCTCGACGTGGATATTACTGACAAACCCGTTAACAACAAAATATCACTCTTCACTAAATTCCAGAAAGCTTTCTATTCTAATAATTTCTTCCCTCGAACAGCTAAACTTTGGAATTTCCTGACTGTACTGATATGCAGAAGTTTAAATGTAATGTAAACCAACATCTTGTTAATCTTTCCTAGGCATTGTCCCAAATAGTAGCTCCTTACGTCCAAGTGGTGATATATGCCTTGTTAGGGGTGAACGTGAGTAAAAAAAAAAAGTTTGTCTAAAAAGTCATCGCATACTGACGGAAGGTTATCAATATCATAAGTGCAAATGTTTCGGTGGAACGAACTGTATTCGAACTTGGCACACCCAGGTTGCCAGTCTGTGTCGTTAACCACACAGCCACCGTCACCTCGAGGACGAACTAGTGTATCGGTAGGTGTGTCAGAAATTTCGTGAAAAATATTGAATAATTCCACCCCGTCTTTCCAAGTTTATAACTCCTCGAAAAATGTAATTCAAGCCCTAATTTTTTTCAATTAAAGGAGCAAGGACCAAGGTTTCATTAAAAAAAAAACAACAAAAAAAAACAACAAAAAAAAACAACGTGTTTTTTTTAAAATGGGTTTAAACTTCGAACTTTACAGGTAAATTTCTAAAAGACACAACTTTTTTTGTTTTAAATTTGAATATATTATTTATTGATCTTTATCTTCAATTTGTGATATATAAGACTTTGGTGAGTAAATTAATTATTTACTTTTTAATAGACACTTGAAAATGGGGGGGGGGGCGTGAATTAAAAAAAAAACGCTTGTCTAAAATATTATATTCTGTTTATTTGAAAGAGCATAAAATTTCACATTGACCCTGAAAATATCGTAAAAATTGAATCAATAGAAAAATTTTGATAGATTTTTAATGTTTAAAAATTGCAAAAATACTGATCTCGTAAAATTTAATTAATTTCATTACTGTTTTTTTAAAAAATAAAAATAAAATATTTCTATTACTTTTAAAACAACTTTAATAGTTTATTTTGGAAATATAATCCATAAAGAAAATAAACAACCCACTTTTGAAAGAGAAATTAGGAGTTTTTTTTATATTCTATTCGCAGTTTCGTGTTAGGGGTGTCAAAAATTCCTACAAAAATTCTGATACACCTAGTGCATCGACGTCATTATTAACAACAAAAGAAGATTGAATAAAAGAATCAAACAAAATAAAAATTACGAAAAAAGCAACTGAAAATTAAACAACATATGTTCGGTTTTATTTGAACACATGTGAAATGCAAACCCTTGATTTTTTCTCAAACGCAACTTTCGAAGTATCTCCTTTCTACCTAGCAGTATCTTGGTAATTAATCCCAACTGAGAACTAATGACAAATAACAACAGCAAAAACAAAACAAACAAAACAACAAACAAACAAACAAACAAACAAACAACCAACCAACCAAAAAACCCAAACCAAAAACAAAATACAAATGTGATTCAATGGTTAAAAGAATTCCTCTAAGACAAAGAACATTTTATTTGACCAAATTAAAGATATATTTTTTCACGCCTTTCTTAGTAAGAGTGTACAAAAAAACAAAAAACAAAACAAAACAAAAAGAAACAAAAGCAAACAAACAAAAAGATACAAAGTAAATTTGTTATTTCTCGAATTAATCACATCTGGCGTATTACTAAAAAAAAAAAATCACGTTTAACGTTAAATGTATTTATTTAAAGAAATAAAAGTGTACTTCAATTCTTGTGGTGCTTGTCCAGAATTCACCTTTCACATGAAAATAAATAAATAAATTGTATAATGTGCGTATCCGAGAGAAAAAAAATTATCGTGCACTAAAAGTTACATAAATTTTAACTAAAAGATGTACCCGGCTTTGCTCGATATTAAACGTGACATTAAATTCTTTCTATTTTTTTCTAAGTTTTTAAAAGTGTTTTCGAACCTCGTGAAAAACTTGATAAACAGAAAAAAGTCTGAGGACCCTCAAGTACCGTAACTTCTTAGCAGCCGCCTTTTCCGAATGAAACAACCGATTAAAAAGTTTTCCAGGTGTATGAATACCCTATATATCAAATTTCAAGTTCGTAAATCAAAAATTCTTTGAGTATATATATTCTCACTTTTATAGATATATGGATTAAGAAAAAACACATTTCATAGCTAAACTACGAGCGACGATCTGGCGACGCCATCTTGAAAACAATCTAAAAACACAAGGGAGATAACTAACAAGAATTTAAAACAATAAAAACTTGGAATTGTGTACAATCGTTTCAGGTACAATATCAAGTTAATTTATATATAATATCTGCATCTGCACAATGGCAGAGTAGAGTTAACACCAAGTTAATCAAATAATAGTATCATGACTCAACAAGAATAGATGGGTAACTCACTTTTTTTCGATCATAGCCATATTGCACTATTAAATTGAAACAATGAAATTGTTTAAGAAATTTATAGAACACACACACACGTTTCAATTATACCAGTCATCATAGGAGTAACTGGGCTTATGAAAAAGAACTTTAAAAAGTACATAGCAAGCATACCCGGTGAACCAAGTGCAAGTGAAATACAAACGATTGCATTGAAAGGGACGGCTAGAATTCTGAAAAGATCTCTTGGTTGGACTCACTAAAATAGGGGTAAATGTCAGACATCTGGTTGGATGTCTCATCCCCTAGAAGAAAAAGTTTAAGAAAAATGAAAAAAAAAAAGGAAAAACATATATATATATTACATGTATATATATTTATAGAACATATATATACAATACATGTATATATATATTGATAGAACGTATATAATACGTGTATATATATTTATAGAACGTATATAATACGTGTATATATATTTATAGAACATATATAATACATGTATATATATTTATAGAACACATATATACAATACATGTATATATATTTATAGAAGATATATAATACATGTATATATATTTATAGAACATATATAATACATGTATATATATTTATAGAACAGATATATATAATACATGTATATATATTTATAGAACATATATATATATAATACATGTATATATATTTATAGAACACATATATATATAATACATGTATATATAACGTCAAGAATAAGAGTTCAGTAGAAACGTTGTTTTAATTTGAATAAAATAAAATAAGCATCAAGTGCGCTTGAAAGCCAAATCACAACATAATATAAGAAAAATAAACAAATATTTTACTTGTTTCATCACAAATATATTTCGGAGGTATGCTCCATCTTCAGTGTGTTGTTTTGTTTCTTTTTTTGTCTTTTCTTCTTCCTTGCCATGTTGTAAACTTGGAGAAAGAAGTCTGTTTGTATAGAGCCGCGCGTTGTATCTGGCGGTTGATGCGTATTTTATTTTATTCAAATTAAAACAACGTTTCTATTGAACTCTCATGCTTGACGTTATTCTCGCGTTACCTGCGCACAATTCAAACATTTCAAAATACAACCGCCAGATACAACTCATGTTTATGCAAAATACATTTTCGGATCTCAATGAGAGAAAAAATTATCTTTAAACGTTAGAATCCAGAAAAACGTTATTTAGGTAAAATACTTAATATCTACAATTTCTATATGTTCGTATCTACTGTAAATATGTCTACATTACTTTTTATATTTAATTGTTTATACTGAATTTTTCATGGCTTATACTTTACTTCCTGTTATACCTGTATTGAAATGTACTCTTAATCATAGTTATATCGTTACTTAAATCTATACTGAATTGATATTTTATTTCCCCCTCGTATCGACTTAAATATTCAGAGTTCGTGCATCAGATTTTATCCTTATTCCTAATAACACTTTGAATCATATTTAACATTTTATATTATTCTCAAACAAATATATGAACAATATTTAAACCATGTATTAACTTTTATCTTAAATCAACCATTTGAAAATGTAAATGTTTCCATCGCATGCTTTTTTTTTTTTTTACTTACGTCCTCTTTTCCATTAACAATGAAAAGGAAAGTATAGTAAAAATCCTTTCAGTAGATATATATATATATATATATATATATATATAACCTTTAATACTAACTCAACTAATCATAACCATCATACAGGGTCACAGAATATCTGATTTAGGACCCAGGCGCGGGGCTAATCTTTTCGCTGCTGATGGACCTGTAGATATTTTGAGGTTATCTGAGAAAAAGGAAAACTCTGAAGCTAAACCTGTGCAACTGACTTCATACGTCTTGGCACTAAATAAAGGGCGAGGAAAGCCTCTTTAGTCCTGGTTGACGCCTTTCCTAGAGCTGGTGACTCGAACAAATTACTGGTTTGCAAACCTAAACTGCTTAAGGAGTAGATAGGCTTTGCCTATCGCCCGGCTTTCGTACTCCTTTTTTTCCTATTAGCGAGACGCAGAGCCGCGATCACAGGGACTCGACAGAAACTCCCAATGTTTGACCTTGTTTCATGACTAGGGCAATAAACACCGCTCCCCACCCCTGCCACATTCCCATCCCCTAAAACTGGGCATCTTGGGAGTGATTGAGTACCATATATGCCAATGCAAATGGATTGGGTTGATTTTTGATGGGTTGACAGTTTGTCTAGCTGTTGTATTCCGACTGACAGTATAGAAGACCCAACTCTTTGGTAGCGTTTAGAGCGGCTGCTCCATCATCTGTTGTATAATATCGGGGTAGTTGTAGTGCCATGTCTCGCATGGAAAGGAACTCTCACCCATCTCCCGTGGGCTTCCCTGGAGCCAAAATCTTGTAGATGAAGAGTCGGCTGATGGTCTGCTTGTGTTGCATCTTTGGTATTCTACACAACTTTGTTCAGCACCTCTCACCTGAAAACTGAAACTTTTAAATAAAATAAAATGACAGTTCAATCAAATATTACGATCAAATCAAGCGTGAACTCAAACAAAAATAATTTGCTTGAGGCTTGCATTCACGAATATCTAAATTAAATAAATAGAACTAATTTAGATGATGTTGAATCCCAGCAAGCTCCACGGATATCTTGGCGAAACTAACCTACACTCCATCTCCTCTACTACTTTAATATGCCTGGTTATCTCCCACTTTGCCGTAAGGGTCAAACAGACATATACACATACTTGGAGTTGATATTCGAAACATCCTCTCCTTGACTAGAAAATCAAAACTAGAATTAGACGACCAGACCTTCATGACCTAACCTGCAACATAGCGTTAGCTACTTATATTTTCTCTACCGTTCTCTCTCGACCCAGGACTGTACCCTAATTAACCAAGAAAGCATAGATACAGCACGTAAATACATGTATTTGGTGACTTTAATGTCCACCACAGTAATTGGTTTGGTTTCTCTACTTACACAGACGCAGCTGGTAGCATACCACATGACTTCTCATTCGTATCACAGACAATTACGTTTCCGACCTATCTCCCAAATAGACAAGATCAACAAGCCTCACTTCTAGATCTATTTCTGACTACAGTTCCCGATAATTGTGTAAGGAATGCCCATATCCCACTTGGGAATGCTGATCACGCTGTGATATTAGTAGAAATCACCCTAAACTCTCGACCCAGAGTAGAAGAACCATTGTTCAAAACGACAAGGATCTCATCTAAGATGTCCCATGGGGAAATATCTTTTCTCTTCCTGCAGAACAGGTCGCAAATAATACCACTGAATGATTCAAAGTAGCAATTGAAATACAGGTTCCCACACGAAAGTTCTATAGAAAAACCCACTCTCCCCAATGGTTTACTTCTACTTGCGCAACTGCCATTACTCAAAGGCAGCATGCAGATCACAGATTTATCCGACATAAGTCCAGTACAAACACACAAAAGTTTATAGAAACTAGAAGTAATTGTAAGAAAGCAATAGCGACAGCTAAAAGAGAATACACCGAAATTACCCCTCCAAAAAAAGAAAACAAAAAAAAACCGCATTGAACTGTAGAAATTAAGAACTCATGATTTCTGGAAAATCTACAACAGTGTAGTAAATAATGGACAATCAACAATTCGTCCACTATCCAACAATCATGAGGTCGTTTGCACAGCAACCGAGAAAGGTAACATGCTTGCCAGTCAGTTTGCCCTAAACTCTACCTTGAATCCAGCAAACCATTCTCTCCCTGATTTTCCTTTGCGGACAGAAACTACACAAGATGATCTGAAAATCACTCCTTCTCAAGTGCATGATATCATAAAAAATCTTGACACGTCAAAAACGTGTGCGCCTGATCTCATCTCGGCTATACTCTTAAAAATGCTCCAGTTCTCTCCAAACGTTTTAACAAATGACTTATCTTGTTTCCTAACTGTTGGAAAACTGCTCCTGTAGTACCAGTTTACAAGAATTCTTGCAAAAGAACTGATCCATTAAATTATCGCCCAATTAGCCTTTTCGCTCTTTTCGCCAAAATATTTGAGTCCATAATTAACCAAGCTCTAGTTCACCTTAGTTGCTAAACTTCTGTCCGACCAACAATATGGATTTAGGCAAGCCCGTTCCACAGCAGATATCCTA
Organism: Euprymna scolopes; assembly: GCF_053919585.1. Classification (NCBI taxonomy): domain Eukaryota; kingdom Metazoa; phylum Mollusca; class Cephalopoda; order Sepiida; family Sepiolidae; genus Euprymna; species Euprymna scolopes. Next base: position 157,974,803 of record NC_136495.1, on the reverse strand, counting down.
ACTGTAATCTCTGAACGTATATACCACGTACTGGATAAAGCAGAGGAAGGTAGGGAAGTAGTCCTAGATATATCTAAGGCTTTTGACAGGGCGTGGCACGTCTTTTCATGAAAATCAGATCCTATGGTATTACTGAACAAATACTTAACATAATTAAATTCTTAAATAAAAAAAGAATCCAGGTTGTCCCCGATGGTCGTACATCAAAACAATATGATATAAATAAGTGTATGTCTCAGGGATCACCCCTAGACCTTTATTATTCTCGATATTTATAAATGACCTCCCTAATAAAATTGTCTGTGAAATGGATATATTTGCTGATGACACCACGCTCTATAACAGGCACGAGGGGAAAACAAATGAACACGCAAAAGCGGAAACCCTAAAGGGAGACTTCCAGTCTGTAGTGGAATGGGGACAAAAATGGATGGTAACGTTCAATGTTGCCAAGACTAAGCTTGTTTCCTTTAATAATTACAAAAAACCTCCTCAACCACTAATAACTATGGCTATTGATACATTACCTGAAAGTACGTCTTTCAAACTCTTCGGCTTAACTTTCACAGGGAACATGAGTTGAAACAGATACATTGAAAACATTGCTGCGACTGCTGCGAGGAAGCTGGACTCTCTCTACCGTGCTAGAAAGCTACTTACGTCTGAAAGTATCCTGTATCTATATAAGGCCACCATTCGCCCATGTCACATTTGGGCTGGTGCATCTGCTATTAGTTTTACTCCTGGACAGGGTTCAAAAGAGAGTCGCCGACCTGATAGGTCTGAACTGTCAGCTAGGCTTCAGCCTCTGCCCCAGATGCTCGGACGAACTACAAACCCTTGTACCCCTTCGACGTAAATACCCCCGGCAAACCCGACAAGCAGCAAAATCCCACTCCTACACAGTAGAGATCCCCAGATGCCAGAAAGCCTTCTACTCCAATAGTTTCTTCTCTTGAACTGCTAGACATTGGAACTCCCTTCCCGACTGTACTGACATGCAGAAGTTCAATTGCAATGTAAACAGACATCTTGCTGCTCAACTCCCTACATATTATCCCTGCAATTATGTCCCAAATAGTAGCTCCTTACATAAAAGTGGCACTGTGCCTTGTTTGGGGTGAAAATGCAATATATATATATATATATATATATATATATATATATATATATATATATATATATATATATATATATATATATAAGAGTGAACGTGTCTGTGTGTCTGTGTATGTCTGTGTGTCTGTGTACATTTCCTTACGTAATAACTCTGTCAATTTTTAGTCTACAGACTCGAAATTTGATATACAGTGTACTAAGATTTGGGAAAATCGATGTGATCGGGTTTCGGCCAGAAATTTTGCGATTAAGGTGTCTAAGTTCAACGATTTGACCTTTGGGAATTACCAAACCTCTCCGACAATCTTGTGTTTACACACTTGAAATTTTAGATATAGGTTCGTTGGACATGGATCTAACTTAATAACTTGATTTGAGCACAAAACAATAAATTTTAAGGGGTTATAATACGGGTCAAAGTTTTAAAAAATTGACCGCTTTTTTTTTTGCTCTGCATACACCTCCAAATACCCGGGCAACGCCGGGCACCCATGCTATTATATATATATATATATATATTAGGTTCACAAAAACGTTCTTGTGGTTTTGAACTTTTAAATTCAGATGAACATATCTCGCCCCAAATAAAAATTTATTGATCGAAATCAACCATTAAAATCAGCAAAACAACGGAAAACAAGTGTGTTTATACCAGTAAAGTAAAAATCTTGCGGTCTGATGATGGTGAAGACGCTAAATGCGTTTTTGATATCGCTAACGTTTTTGACACATATATCACGCAGCGCGTGGTTCAGTGGGGGAAGATGTGGCTGGTTACCTTTAATGCATCTAAAACCACACTCCTATCCTTACATCATCAACGCTCTGATCTCCATCTGGCATCAATTGTGATGGATGGCTCTCGTCTGAGTGAGGCCCCGTGTTTTGACAAGCTTCTGGGTTTGACCTTTACTCCTGATCTGAAATGGAACACGTACATCAAGTCTGTTGCCAAGTTCGCTGGAAAAATGGTGGGATCCTTCTACCGCTCCAGAAGATATCTCACTACTGATGCAATTCTCTATCTATATAAAAGCCAAGTACGTCCGAGGATGGAATACTGTTGCCATATCTGGGCAGGAGCTGCTAAAAACAGCCTATCCTGCCTTGACAGAGTACAAAATAGACTTCGTGGCTTAGTGATGGATGCCCTTTTCTCTACCCTGCAACCTCTCTCCCACAGAAGAGACGTTGCGAGCCTATCCTTGTTTTATCGTTATTTCCATGGCAGGTGCTCGTCTGAACTCTGGTCCCCCCCCTCGCCAATCTTTCACGAAAAACACCCGTCTAGCTGAATCCACTGTGAAAAATTTCCCCCACTCTATATCTGTGCCTAAATCAAAACGCGGATTCCATGAACAAAGCTTCTTTCTTAGAACTGCACGCCTGTGGAACTCTGTTCCGTCTGCCTGCTTCCCACCGGACTACAACTTGGATGTGTTCAAGTCCAATGTTAACAAATTCCTAATGAACCGCCCCCTTAAGTAGACACTTCATCAAATCTCCACACTAACGTAATGTACTTGCAATAACCCTTATCCCTGAGTGGCTTCCGGGCCTTCATAAGTGGTGATCACTGTGTAATATATATATATATATATATATATATATATATATATATATATATATGGAATCTTAGACATGTAGCAATTATCATTTTCATACACTGAGAATTATGTATGATGAAACACTAGTGTCTGTATGTAACCGCATTTTTTGAAGTAGAGCGTGTCAACTATATTTTTAAGAAAGATAAATATATTTTTTTAAATTTCATTTATAAAACTCACTATGCCCGTCTCTCTGTTTTTCAAACTGTATCTCTTCTGAGACGAAAAATCGCAGAGGCAAGTGAAATGATTGTATTATCTGATTGTATTTTTTTTATAGGTCTTCACACATTTAAAATAATTGCTAACGGAAACGGTTGAAGCAGTTTACGATTTGAAAGCCGTATTTTTTTAGAGTGGAGTCGGTCAACCATTTTTTAATGAACTAAAAAATATGTATTTAAAAAATCTAACCCTAACCATTGCATGCTTAATGTCGTCTGCTTATTTTTTTTTCGTAGCTTACAAATCATAAAATGCTTTGGTTATTTCTATGTATGATTCAGGATTATTCGTCAATAATTATGTTATGTGAAAACAATTGTTCAGATATTAGAAGTGTCGTTTTTCCCTTTTTTGATTATTAGAAAACCAGTTTTGTTTGCGAAATTATTTTCCTATTTTAATCACGTGAATTAGACTAGTATTAACAAAAGCCAATAACCTAATCCTTATTTTAGTAAAAAAACAAACAAAACAAAGAAAAACATTAATAATAAATAAAATAAAAGTGGTAACACGGCATATTAGCTCATTTTTAATCTAATTAATAAAACTAACTATGTCTGCCTGTCTCTCAATTTTTATAAACTGTAACTCCCACGAGACGCAATGTCGCAGAGCGACTCAAATAATTGCTTTTTTTTCGTGGACAGTTTTTTAAATACGGGTTTAGCCGGTAAAATAGCTGCTAATCTGTCTGCTTCTTAGCTGACTACAACATGGACATTTTCAAGTCCAATGTAAATAAGTTATTGTTGAGCTGTCTCCTTAAATAATCAAATTCTACCAAATCTATCGATCATTACGCTGTTATCTCACTAACCACCCTACATTCTTTAACTCTTACCCTCGAGTGTTCTCCAGGACTTAATAATAATTGATTGCCTTGTAAAACAACATCAGTACCTCCCCTGATAGACTGGTAAAGCCAAAGTTTGGATAATTGTGATTCAATAGTTTCCAAGATTAATTGCATGAATGTTTCATTTAGGACGAGTCCGTGCGAACGGCTCGAAGTTAATCGTAAAATCATGTGTAGACTACATTTAAACAAGGCCAACAAGAATGCGAGATAGCAAAGCAAAAAAGATTTTGGGTCATTACGTGTGAGAAATCTGTTACTTGTCACATAAATTGTGATAACAGTTTTAATATCAAACATGTTCTAAAATAAAATAAAGTTCTCCCTTTTATGACAAAAGAGCCTAATAAATTTGTTAATCACACACACACACACACACACACACACACACACACACACACACACACACACACACACACATATATATATAAAGATATGTATAAATATATCTGTATACACATTTATATATATGTTTCTATATATATTTTTTAATTGAACAATATATTTCATATTAGATATTTAGTCAACGAATTCATTGCTATATATACATGTATATATACGTATATGTATGCGTATATATATATGTATATATAATGTTTACATATATATGCATATACATGTATACGTATATATATGCATACATACATATATATATATAAGTTTGGTGGTTAAATTTTTAATTCTGAAAAAACAACATATAGACACATATATTCGAATTAAGAATTTATTGTTTGACAAAAGGAATATATAGAAGGGGTTATTTTAATTTCCTTAATCCATGGATTTTCAATAATGGCTCATATCATCAGAGGAACTGAAATGCGTTTGGGAAAATTTTCAGCTGTAGATGGACACTTATTTTGCTTTTCAGCACAATTATTGTAAATTTTGCCCACCTGGATTTATAACCCCGAAGGACATTGTACTCCTTCCGATAATGGACTGCCCAGGTTGTATCACCTTCTCTTTTCGTAAAATTTTCTCCATATAATTATCCACAACCACTCAAAAAACTATTTTCAATAATTGTGCTGAAAAGCAAAATTAGCGTCCATTCGCAGCTGAACATTTTGCTAACTGCATTTCATTTCCTCTGATGATATAGCCATTATTGAAAATCCATGGATTAAGGAAATTAAAATAACCCCTTCTATATATTCCTTTTGTCAAGCAATAAATTCTTAATTCGAATATATGTGTCTATATGTTGATTTATAGAATTTAAAATTTAACCAACGAACCTTTATATTGCTCTATTCTTAAATATTTAGCTTTTCCTTTTTGGCTAGGATCACCTTGAAAGTATTACTTCAAGTAATATCTATCAGGATTTTTCATCAGAATTCTACCAGTGTCTTATATATATATATTAAATCCCCGAAACAGTGTTTCATGGTAAACAACTGATGATCCCTTAAAAAATATAAAAATTGGTATCTTCAGAGGAAATGAAATGCAGTTAGCAAAATGTTCACCTATGAATAAACAAATTTATGCGATATTTAGTTTCGAAAGAGATAGAGTTTAATAATATGGAGACAGACATATAGTTTTATGTATATTAGAACAGATTAGAAACTTTAAAAAACGTACATATGCAAATGAGCCACGTTGAATTTGGTCTGAAAGAGTTTCAAATGGATGTTTATATACAGTATAAGTGTGAACTGTTTTGAAGTCAAAGAAACATTATTTATTCATTCACATTTATTATTTAATATTAATGCAGGATTTTCCACGTATAAAAACAATTGAGATAAAATAATATCTTATAAATACATAACCACATACAAACTCATGAGAAATATAATATAGGAAAGATAAAGAGACAACAGATGTCGTTTACCAAACGTTCCTCCTTTGTCTTTAAAATGTTGTCTGTTCTCGACTGATTACCATTTAACTAAGAAAACAGTCTATTCCGTTTCATGTTCCCGCTCTTGAGTAACGTTATGCCGCCATAGTTGTTTCTCGATGGAGACATATTCTTTTGTAATTCTAAAATTTTTGCAAAAAATAAATAACTAAAAACAGAGGAATAAAAACAAACAAACAAACAAACAAACTTAAAGACTAATCAATCTTTAAGTGTAAATATATTAATGTTATTTATGTTAGAAACAAAATTGAGAAATCGTTATTTTTTATGAAAATCACTCCAGACAAAGCATGAAGACACTTACTGTAATGAGCTAAAATATCATTTCAAGGTCAAAAACGAGCTAAAATATCATTTCAAGGTCAAAAACTAGCTAACGATAACCTTAGATGGATAGATTTCAACCAGGAAAATAGCAATCCTTCCCCCTTTGTCAGAAACATCGCGTCTGGAATATGAGGTCTAAAAATAGAAACAAAAAAGAAAAAAGAATTTACGAGCCGAAAGTAAACCCAAGGTCACTTTATATTCAGGATCAAGTCGTTTCATTGTAGATTGTAGTTTAAAAATACAGTTTGTCTGAAGTTATTATACCTCTGTACTGTTTTTTAATTGTTTCGCCAGATGAAATACAACACAGCAAGTCCTTTATTTAACCTTGGTCAGGGAAAAAACATTCTGTGAATCGTAGCACTAAATTAACATATACTTAAACTTCCTTCAAGACCTGAAAGTTTGCACCTAGAATTCACTCCACACCCCACACCTGAAAGTTTGCACCTAGAATTTACTCCCCACCTCACACCACCGGAAGATGTGACATAAGATCAGAGAGTAAAGATTGAAAAAAAAATGCCTGATCTGACCTGATGTCATCCGTATGCTCTTAGTAATAAACTAAATCCTTCCAAAGCGAGAAGGTAAAGCATGGGAGAATAGACCCCTTAGGACTGCACAGGTCCACAGAAGCAAAGCCACAGTAGTTGGAGTAGCTACACATTGTCGAACTGATTGCCGATGACGTATCCGCGACTGGATAACTTGGAATCTGAAAAGAGATTGGCTTCTGAGAAGTTGTGCCTTATGGACACTAGAGACGTCAGCTTTGTTTCAGGTCTAGTTTGAAAAAGAAATTCTTCGAGGTGCAAATGCTTGCCCGTGATTTCACAAGCATACGAGACTTACTCTTCTTGCTTTTCAATATGCAACAATTATGCAAATTAGGTGTTTAATTTTTGGAGACGAGGACCTGTGCCACAGTGGTTAGAGTACTTGGAAAAATCAACGGTAAAAGTGATATTCTCCTAAAGGTTGAAGGTTCAATTCTTAGTGTAGGCGACCGAAAAATACAATTGCGAATTACTTAGGATTGCTATCCATACATGGCTGACGGAACAAGAGCATGCTACCCTCGTGTAGTAAATAAAGGGTTCCTTTCGAAATCCTAATTCCCGAGTTCATCTGAAACATTCGCAAGTTCGATAAGATACACCTGAAGAAGGGCGGAGGTTACATCGACCGACACGTTCTGAAAATGACAAGGTGAGAACAATAGTCCGAATATTTCAAATAGTACGAATTATGCGAATTGTATGAACTCCAATTCGTTTGAATGTTTTTATCAAATTATGAACGATTTATTTATATGTTAAGACAAAGCTTGAATTATGATTCTATGCGTTTTATTAGTCATTAGATTTATTTTCAAAACCTCTGTCTCAAGTTCTCGATGTAAAATCCAAAAAATCAAATATTATTTCAATAACTATTGATCACCAGCAATTGTGAAAAAAACTAATCACAAACACCTAAGAAGCATTTGCATATTAATCGATTGATCCTTCTTAACACCATTCAAAAATCAATAATCTATGTATTAACTTATTCACGTCAGTAGGTCCAGTTTTCAACATGGTGGCTTAAATTGTTTTGCTGTCATATTTTCCGCCATTTTTAGATATTTCCTTCCAAATTGATCGTTGATTTTCGATCAGATTCAGACAGTAGGCAGTCACATATCGATTATCTCCCTCATAAATCCCTTACGAAAAAAATATGTAACGATAATCCTAGATTTTCGAGCGGATTCAGATAATGGCGAATCAAGTATCTTCCTTATAAATCTTTCATTCAAAATACGTTTGGATTGATTTAGATGTCTATAAATCAGATATAAGAAGACGCTTTACTTTGAAACTCACATTTGTATCAAAGAATTCATTGGTTATGATTAATTCACTTTAACTACATCGATTTTCAATGATTCGATAATGCTTAAGTTAGAAATTCTATCCGATATCATCACAATACGACATTTATGCTACGTTTACACATTTTCATTTCAGCGTTATTTCTATATATACTATTTGTTAAAGGAAATCTACGTTCAAGAAGTAACCTCATTTGCCTATTACATTAACAAACTCAATTTTAATAACTAACTTCATTTTATTAATTTTTATTGTAATAGAATTTTTTCAGTTGTTCTATCTGGAAAGATTATTTTATTAAGTTATTTTTTATTTATATTTAAGTGAATTTTTAAAAATTTTATTATTAGCCTACACTAGTTGTTTTAAAAACGGAAGTAAGCTTATATATTCTAGCTAAGAAAGTTATTTCCCTTTCAGCTATGAGAGTTATTTCCCGTTTAATTTTCATAGACGAAATGTTATCGATGTTTTTTTATGCTGTCATAAATCCAAGCCGCTTCAGTTTCATGAAAATCGTAAGTAGTCAGTATATTTAGTGTATCTGACTAAACTCTCCGCCCACCAATATATTTCGACCTGGCAACGCCGGATACATAGAGCTAGTATATATATATATATATATATATATATATATATATATATATATATATATATATATATATATATATGAAATACAAAAATACAAGAAAAGCAAAGTATACAATGAAAAATTACAAAACAACCTCCCAAAAGAATAAAAAAGGGAAAAATTAAAAAAGAGAAAAAAATTGAATGAAGAATAAAGAAAAGGAAAGATGGTCTTCTTCTTACAAAAAGTGACGTACACTATATATATATATATATATATATATATATATATATATATATATATATATATATATATATATTCGTTGTATTGCTTGTGTCTTTTGGGTGCAAAAAGTTACTTTGAAAATTACCCGAGAATATAAATTATGTGAAAAGAGAAAGACATAATTTAAACCCGTGTTTATTTTGACAAAAACAAAAAGAGAAAAAAAGCAGAGAAAAAAATTACGAAGTTTATTTTAGATTATGAAAACATTATTTTTATACAAACGGTTTTAATACATTGTTCTTAATCTTTGTCGTAACTTTTCTGTCAAATTTATGCCTTTCTTTGATCTGAGTAAATGTCTGCGGCGTACGAATATCTGGCGCTGTGTAGACCTTTGATGCATCCGCAATTTATCACTAAAGAAAATAGTGCCGAACGCTGTTGACCGATCATTAAAACATTGCTTGCTAGTGTAGATAGATAACTGTTCAGACTTTGTTTTCCTTTCACTCGAATTGAAAACGTCTGTAACAGCCGACATAATAATGACTAATACTTTATTTTTTATTTAAATAAAAGGAAGAAGTTTCCAACATGGGAAACATTTAATATTAGATGTTTTATTATTTTGATATACGCATGCGCATGACATCTAAAAACATTGTATTTGTTGCTTGCTTTCATTTCTAAATTATTATGTGTACAATTATATGAGGGTATACAATCACAGTATGCACACACACACACGCACACACACACACACACACACACACACACACACACACACACACACACACACACACACACACACACACACACACACACACACACACATATATATATATAGATATAAAATAAGAATTACAGTTAAGCTTACCAAAATGATCCAAGATTGCAAAACTAAAGTAAATTATAAATATTAAAGAATTAATATTTATAAAGTAATCTCAATTTTTTTCCTTCCTTCTTTTTCTTCTTCACCATTTTCCTGAATCCAATCTTGCCTCGACATTTCTTTTTTACGCACATTTTATCTTTCTTATATTGGAATTCTTCCCCTTTTCCTTGTACCTATTTGTGAATTATTCCACATATTTCTGCCTTTTGGATTACTTTGGATCATCTTTCAATTACGCATTTTCCTTGGATTTTACTTGTGCGAATGGAAATTTAACTAACTTTCTTGGATTCTGCATCTTTGGATTTTATCATCATTGGAAATTTTACCCTTCACCAGACTGTCCATTCCCGTGAAATCACTTTTTTATTCACCCTATTCCCTCTGCTTCACTTTTTGTTACCGAATAAGATCTATGACTTACTTGTAGTTTCATTGAATACTTTTGCAAGCAAAATCCGATCCCGCATTTTGCTAAATCCTACCTTCTGATGAGAAGGAAAGTATTTATTTGAAACTCCGCGGATTAAGGACTATCCATTTATTTAGTGTTTCCTTTTTAAAATTAAATATGCTTTTAACTCTTTTTCAAAATATTTTTTAACATGTTTTATTAACTACTTGTTCTTATATATATATATATATATATATATATATATATATATATATATATATATATATATGGAGAGAGAGAGAGAAGGAGAAAGAGAGAGAGAAATAAAAAGGAACAAACTGAACTATGTGTTCATCAACGTTTCGTCTTTATATCGAGACTTCCTTTGGGTGAATGAGATTAAGAAAGGAAAAATATCTGTACAAAGATTTGGAAATTGTTCATGTGCAAATTGTGACGCTGTTTTTTTATCAGAAATAGAAAAAGACGTTGAAAATTAAACAAAAAGGAGGTGAGCTTATGTTGTTAAAGAGGAGATTTTTAATAACGTCATATAGTCATTAATGTGTTTTTAAAAGATATGAACGCAGTTAATATTCTTTCTGGAAAAAATATGTTGGTTAAAATTCAAACAAAGGTGTGTAACACAAATGAAATGTGTGTGTTTTTGTTATGTAATTTATTGATTGAGATTATATGTTTAAATTATTATAGGGGTTGCTTCTATGGCGTGAGAAGGTTAACCTATGTCTACAATTAAATTATATTCTTTTCAAATCTTTGTACTGGTGTTTTGTTTTCTCAATTTCATTGAACAAGAGGAAGTCTCGAAATAAAGACGAAACGTTGATGAACACATTACTCGATTTGTTCCTTTTATTTCTCTATTTTGTCGGAATACTATTTTCATTATTCTCATCATATATATATATATATATATATATATATATATATATATATATATATATATATATATATATATATATATGATGAGATCAATGGAAATAGTATTCCGAATAAATAGATAAAAAAAAAGGAAGAAACCAAGTTATATGTTCATCAACGTTTCGTCTTTATTACGAGACTTCCTTTGGATAAATGAAATTAAGAAACAAAACACCAGTACGAATATTTGAAATATATTTTTGATGTAATGAAATGTATGACCCTGTTCTATTTCAGAAACAAAAATCTTATTCTCTTTCACAAGGCTATAAAAAATTTTTCTAACGACTTTTTTCGTTTCTGAAATATCGAAACGGAGATGAAGAAAAACGGTAATTAACGACCCGTGTACAAAAAGGGGAAAATGCCGACTCAGATTTTAATTTCTTTCTTTCGTTTGTTTGTATTTTTTTTTACATAGGAATCACCACATATCAAGACCAAGAGAGCACTCGAGGATAAGGGTTAAGCATGTACAGTAGTCAATTGGACAATATAGTATTCGTTAGTAATAGAAATTCAGTAAATTTGTTAACTTAAGTGGAACGACTCATCAAGAACTTGTTTACGTTGGACTTGAAGACAATCAGATTGTAGTCAGGTGGAAAACAGGAGAACGGAAGACAATTCCACAGGTGTACAGCTCTAAGAAAGAAACTTTGTTCATGGAATCTACGTTTAGGTTTAGACATAGATAAAGAGTGGGAGGAAATTATTGATGGTGTTTTCAGCTAGACGAGTGTTTATTGTGAATGTTTGGCGAGGGGGGAACATAGATTGAAGCTCAGTCGAGCGCTTGTTATGGAAATAACGATAAAGCGGAGACAAACTCGCATTATCTCTTCTGTAAGATAGAGGTTGCAGGGAAGAGAAAAGGACATCTCCTACGAGGCTACGAAGTCTATTTTGGACTCTATCAAGGCGGGCCAAGTCCTTTCTAGCAGCTCCTGTTCAGATGTGGCAACAGTACTCCATCCTTGGACGTACCTGGCACTTATATAGAGAATTGCATCATCAGTGAAATATCTAGTGGATCGATAGAAGGATCTCACCATTTTTTCAGCGACCTTGGCAACAGATTTGATGTACGTGTTCCATTTCAGATCAGGAGTAACGACCAAGCCCAGAAGCTTGTCAAACCATGACACCTCTCCGAAACGAGAGCCATTCATTTTTTTTTTACACAGTGATCACCACTTATCAAGTCCCAGAAGCCACTCAGGGATAAGGGTTATTGCAAGTATATTACGTTAGTATGGAGATTTGACGAAGTGTTTACTTAAGGGGGCGGTTCATTAGAAATTTGTTAACGTTGGACTTGAAGACATCCAAGTTGTAGTCAGGTGGGAAGCAGGCAGACGGAACAGAGTTCCACAGGCGTGCAGTTCTAAGAAAGAAGCTTTGTTCATGGAATCCACGTTTTGATTTAGGCACAGATAAAGAGTGGGGGAAATTTTTCACAGTGGATTCAGCTAGACGGGTGTTTTTCGTGAAAGATTGGCGGGGGGGGGGCAGAGATTGGAGTTCAGACGAGCACCTGCCATGGAAATAACGATAAAACAACGATAGGCTCGCAACGTCTCTTCTGTGGGAGAGAGGTTGCAGGGTAGAGAAAAAGGCATCCCCCATTAAGCCACGAAGTCTATTTTGTACTCTGTCAAGGCAGGATAGGCTGTTTTTAATAGCTCCTGCCCAGATATGGCAACAGTATTCCATCCTTGGACGTACTTGGCTTTTATATAGATAGAGAATTGCATCAGTAGTGAGATATTTTCTGGAGCGGTAATTGATGCCAGATGGGGACCAGAACATTGATGATGTAAAGATAGAAGCTTGGTTTTAGATGCATTAAAAATGACCAGCCACTCATTTCCCCATTGTACCACTTGCTCAAGATCAGAGGAGAGAGAATCTTGAAAGGTTGCATAATCTGACATACACATGTTACATATAAATATACGCGTTTCATATAAATATACGCGTCACATATAAATATGCACGTTACATTTAGATATACGCGTTACATATAAATATATGCGTAATATATAAATATACGCGTTATTTATAAGTATATGCGTTATATATAGATATATGCGTTACATATAAATATACGTGTTATATATATATATAACTATGCACGTTACATATAAATATACGCGTTACATATAAATAGACGTGTTATATAAAAATATACGCGTAATATATAAATATACGCGTCACATATAAATATACGCGTTATATGTAAATATACGCGTTATATATAAATAATATGCGTTACATATAAATATACGCGTTATATAAATATACGCGTCACATATAAATATATGCGTTATATGCAAATATACGCATTATATATAAATAATATGCGTTACATATAAATATACGCGTTATATAAATATACGCGTTACATATAAATATACGCGCCACATATAAATATGCGCTTTATATGCAAATATACGCATTATATATAAATAATATGCGTTACATATAAATATATGCGTTATATAAATATACGCGTTACATATAAATATACGCGTCACATATAAATATACGCGTTATATGCAAATATACGCGTTATATATAAATAATATGCGTTACATATAAATATAGGCGTTATATATCCGCATGTTATATAGGAAGCTATATAATGTTTGCTGAAAAATTATATATATTTAAAACAGCGCCATTCTATTTGTTATGACGTTATCATTAGAGCTATGACAACAGCATATTCTTTTCATTTTTGACTCTCTAGTATATATCCGACACAGTTAATCAACTGACAACAACATCACTCTATATAAAAGCATATAAGATATCAACGGATACACATTCGAGAGTCAAAACAATGAAAAGAATATGCTGTTGTAATATCCTTAGTTATTATGTAAGCCAGGTGCTTGCACTTGAAGAAACTTCCAGACTGTCCAGTTGATTTCTCAATGAAGTCCTATTCGTGCGAGATTTTTATATTTTCAAGAACAAAAATACTGAGCTTCAATCTATGGTTCCCCCCCCTCGCCAAACTTTCACAAGAAACACTCGTCTAGCTGAAAACACCATCAATAATTCTCCCCCCCCACTCTTTATCTGTGCCTATACCTAAACGTAAATTCCATGAACAAAGCTTCATTCTTAGAACTGCACGCTTGTGGAATTGTTTTCCGTTTTCCTGTTTTCCAGCTGACTACAGTCTGATTGTCTTCAAGTCCAACGTAAACAAGTTCTTGATGAGCCGTTACACTTAAGTTAACACATTTACCGAATTTTTATTACTAACAATTACTATATTGTCCAATTGACGACTGTACACTCTTAACCCTTATCCTCGAGTGGTCTCTGGGCCTTGATAAGTGGTGATTCCTATGTAAAAAAAAACTCGCTTAACAATAGCCGACTGAGTCGTCTGTTTTATATGCTGAGTTGTGTTGGCGAATCATATATACGAGTCAACCTTTTGTCAGATGTTTTAAAAATTCTAATTAAAATGTCGCCGGCCCTGTCGGTGGGGCATTAGAATACGCCAACTTCCCCCCATGCAGAGGGTAAAAGTCCCTCAATGGGGGTCCTGGATATGACCTTAAACTATATCCAGTGGTGAGGGCCCCAGCTTGTGGGCTTTGGGGAGTGTGGAGCCACCCTTTAATTACCATTGCTCCCAGGTCCACTCTGACCCGGAGTGGTAGTACCTGTTAGGGTCCCAACTATGGGTTAAATAGAAACCGACGTGAAAACAAATATATTCTATTAAAAAAAAATTTCTTCAAAATCTTTGGATTCGGCATTAAATAACCCGAAAAGGGTTGATATGCCGTAAAACAAAAACAACCAACCAACCAACCAACTTAAAATGTCGCACAATGTTGAAGTCAGCAATTGTGTATTGGGTCATTTCTGTGAATTTGTTTGATTGGATTAACCTTGTTTGCTTATCAATCGATAGCATGTCTTACGGTGCATTTTATTTGTAAGAAAATGGAATTAAATAAACAAATCACAAAAAAAACAAAAAAACAAAACAAAAACAAAATATTTAACGGTTAAACAGACAAAATGTTTTTATTCACGATTTGGAATATTAAGGAATCATTATTTTTTAAAATACATCAATAGCATTATTTTAATATCGAACTGAAAAAAAGAACTACAAGTCATTTGTTTTAATGGCTGTACTTGACGACATGAAAATAAATGTTTATACAATATATGATTGATAAAAAATATAAACATATAACAAAGAATAAACATTTAAAACCAATCGATTAAAATATTGTCTGAAAAATGTTATTAAAATAACAATGAAAAACGATTCTATTGCGGTTAATTTCTTATGGTCATGTTTTAAGATTTCCGTTGCAGAAAATACAGTGTAATTTCAGCCATTTTAAAAATGCCCATTATACAAAATGCAATATAATCAGTCATTTTAAAAGATGTCCGTTAAGAAAAAAGGGGATGTAATTTCAGCCATTAAAAAATTTCAGTTACACAAAATGTAATGTAATTGCAGCAATTTTAAAAGGTGTCCGTTATAAAAATGCTATGTAATTTCAGCGACTTAAAAAATGTCCGTTACATAAAATGCAATTTAATTGCACCCATTTTAAAAGTTGTCCGTTACAAAAAAACTGCAATATTATTTCTGCAATTTAAACGAGTCAGTTAAATAAACTGCAATGCAATTTCAGATTTTTAAAAAAGATGTCTGTAACACAAACAACAATGTAATTTAATTCATTTGATAAATGTCCGTTAAAGATGCAACATAATTCAGACAATTAAAAAAATGCTCGTTGCACAAAATGCAATATATGTGCATCAATTTTAAAACAATTTCAGGCATTTGTATCCGTAACACAGACTGCAATGTAATTTAAACCATTTTGAAAATGTCCGTTACACAAAATGTAACGTCATTTCGTTCTTTTTACAGTGTTCGTTACATAACATGCAATATAATTTCAGCATTTTTTTAAAATGCTGAAATTACATTGAATATTATGTAACAGAGGTGTCCGTTACACAAAATGCAATTTAATTTCAACGATTTTTATAAGTGTCCATAACACAAAAGGAATGTAATTTAATCTATTTTCAAATGTTTGTAATTTAAACCATTTTAAACTGTTTTTCACACGAATGCAATGTAAGTTCACATATTTTAAACTGTCCGTTATACAAAATAATATTAAATTTCAGCCCTTTGTAAAAGTGTCCGTAACACAAAATGCAATGTAATTTCAATGATTTTAAAAATGTCCCCAAACACAAGCACATATATTCGTACTTTGTTTTCGTTTTATGCATTTTATGTTTTTTTAGATACACACCGTCATTCTACCAACGAAATAAACGGACACATTCATGAATCTTTATTCAACATTTTAGCTGGCAGTGTTATACTTTCAAACGTTTGCATCTTCTGTTTATACCTTAGGCCATTCTTGAGACGAGGCCATGTTCCCATATCTTAACAAAATGCTGTTGAATGAGTTAGATAAAAAGCGGAGTTAAATTAAATATGTTGAACACTTATAAATATTTCAAATGTTTTAAACTAAAATCTACAGCTAATTATAGCGTGTTACATCAGGTAAGCAAGAAATCCCGCTCAAATGATTCCAATTTTGTCGCAGCAAATGACATTTCAGTTCACAAAATAATTTTCTTAATCTAAGAGCCTGCAAATATTACAATACATGGAATTGTTTTTTTTTTTTAATGATTATTTCTTTTTTAGTTGTAAATAAACTCATGAGATGCTTTTTAAAATTAGTATGAATAAGCACAATAAGTCTGGCTATCATCAGAATATTTTTGTTAACATTTTATAGTTTCGACCGCAATTCTGTATGACATTTCAAAATATATTGCTGCATCAAAATGTCTACCATTAATATGCAGCATGCGAAAACAACAACATAAATATCAACAAGCTAGAAATACGGTATATATATATATATATATATATATATATATATATATATATATATATATAAGAAGAAGAAGAAGAAAGAGAAGAAGAAGAATAGAGATGTAAAGTAGAAATTTACAAAAAGGTTTTATTATTCGGCAGAATACTCCAAAGCTGGTATTTATTAATCGATAAAAAATTCAGATAAAAAAATAAAAAACAATTCTTAATCTTTAATCCATGGATTTTCAATGATAAACTCTTTTCATCAGAGGATGAAAATCATTAAAAAAATCTACTACTGGTAAGCATTAATTATAATTAATATAAAACATTTTTTGTCAAAGTAAAACTCCTAATGAATGCTTATAAGTTAGTGTTTGAAGTTACAATCCATATATTCCGAAATGGCAGAATCCGAATTCACGAAAAGAATACTCATTTGATCAAAAATAAAAAGTAATCAAAAACAAGAAATCTTTCACAAAAAACACTCGTCTTGCCAAAATCACTATCAATAATTTCTCCCACTCTCTATTGTTGCCTAAACCTAAACATCGATTCTATGAACAAAGCTTCTTCCCTAAAACTGCCCACCTGTGGAACTCTGTTCGCCGGTCTGCTTTCCAGCTGACTACAATATTATTATCTTCAAGTCTAACGTAAACAGTTTTGATTCAGCCGTCCTCGTAAATGATCTGATTATACCAAATTACTTCTACAAACGATTATTACGCAACTGTCCAATGACTACATTACACATAGTAACCCTTATCCTCGAAAACCCTATGGGCCTTGATATGTGGCGACCCCTTTGTAAAAAAATCGATTTGAACTATATAAAAGAAATGTTGTTTTCATATTATCACACGCAAGTATATACATAATTTAATATTGATGCATGCATGGAGTGTTGTTGCCACATCTGGGCTGCTGCATCTACCACTAGTTTCTCCGTCTTAGATAAAATCCAAAAAAGAGTTGTCAATCTAATCGGTCCCACTTTATTAACTAAATTCCAACCCCTGTCTCATCGCCACAATGTTGCATCGCTGTGCCTGCTTTACAAATATTTTAATGGAATATGTTCTGATGAACTCGTTTCACTTGTACCCCCTCTGCGTACATATCCCCGACAAACATGCTTAGCAATAAGATGTCACCCCTTTACTGTTGTTGCCCCTAAATGCCAGAAAGCTTTTTATTCTACTAGTTTCTTCCCTCGAACAGCTAGACTTTGGAATTCCCTTCCTGCTGCCTGCTTCCCCGAGTGTACTGATATGCGGAAGTTTGAATGTAAAATAATATATCTTATTAATCTTTCCTAGACGTTGCCCCAAATAGTAGCCTCTTATGTTCAAGTGGCGATATGCTTTGCAAGTAGTGAACATAAGTAAAATAAAAAAAATATGTATATATTAGGTTTAGAAGAAAGATCATATTTGACCCAGGAACCACTATTGAACGCACAGCGCAACGTTAGTTTAAGAAATTTCGTGGCGGCGACGAGAGTCTTGAATATGATGAGAGTAGTGGTCGGCCATCGGATGTTGACAACGATCAATTAGTCGAAGCCAATCCACGCATGTTCGAGAACTTGCTTCTGAATTAGACATAACGTATACGACGATTTCTAACCATTTGGGAGAGATTGGAAAGACACACTCACAAAAAAAAAAAGATAAATAGGTGCCTCACGACTTCAACGGCAAGCAAAAGAAACGCCTTTATGAAATGTCATTTTTCCTTCTTTTACACAACAAGAAAAACCCGTTTCTCGACCGAGTGGTGACTTGCGATGAAAAGTGAGTTCTTTACGACAACTGGCGACGCTCAGCTCAGTGGTTAGTCGCCGAGGAAGCTCCACGACACTTCTCGAAGCCAGAATTGCACTAAAAGAAGGCCATGCTGACTGTTTGGTAGTCTGCAACCGGTCTCATCCTTTAAAGTTTTTTTTTTAATGCAGGCGAAGCCATTACGGCGGAGAAGTACTGTCAACAAATGAATGAAATGCATCAGAAACTTCGACAACAACACCCAGCATTAGTCAACAGAAAAGGTACAATTCTCTTCCACGACAATGTCCGACCGCACGTTGCAAAATTACCCATGCAGAAGTTGAACCAATTGGTCTACGAAACTCTACCTCATCCGCCATACTCTTCAGACCTCTCGCCTATCGACTACTACTTTTTTATCATCTCGGCAATTTTCTGCGTGAGAGATGCTTAAAAAATCTAAGCGATATCAAAAAGCGACTTCACCATAAGCAGAATGCAAAATTTGTATATATATAATTATATGAATTGATTTTATAGTACTATATTCACATATGCTTAAATATATAAATATATGTGACATACACCCTTTGATAAATAATAAAAAAGCATCCAAATGCAATAAACTCGCCAATCGATCTATAATTTTCTGTCTAGATTTTGGTAGAACAATTAGAAACACGTATAAATGTTTTCCCTTGTAATAAAACGGTATGAAATCGATATAAGGATAACATACGGTAGAGAATAAGGTGGATAAATGACAAAACATAAAAAAACAAAATCAAATCAAAGACGTATCATTAGATTAATATTTCCTTTCTTTTAATAATAGAAACTTTATTAAAAGAAAAAACACACGATAATTTTCATAACTTTTTGAACAGAAGACGAATATGCACAAAAGCGTATAAAAAATCTTTATTGGCTTTGACAAAGTTGCTATTTTTAGTTAAACGAAATATTGGTCTACTAATATGTCTTTGAGTTGATTATATCTTACATTGTTACATGACAAAGGTGCCTAATTGAATGCAGAAGTGATTGACGGAAAAGGTCAGAATTTAATAGTTACGAGTTTACGGAAGTTGACAAAATCACATGACTTGAGGACAAAAGTATCTTTTTAATGGATTTCAAAACTGAAAATTTAAGAAGATGGACACAAAACGTGGCTGTTATCCGAATGACCCACTAAGGGTGGGACGATTGCAGATAATGTAGCTAAGTATAGTAAGCTATCTGTCTATCTATCCACCTGTATCTCTATATATCTTACTGTCTGTATTAATAAGCTTCATTTAAAACTAAACGGCGTTTCAGTGATGTTACGCACAGACGATAAAAAAACTGAGTTTCAATGATGTATAATTGTTTATATATGCAACATACAAACAAATCTTGTACACTGTATTTCACAGTCTGTAGACTTTCAGGTTTTTTTAATATATAAGTGTATATATATATATATATATATATATATATATATATATATATATATATATATATATATATATATATACGTATTGTTTTATTCAGCTTTACCTAAGTAAAGTTTCACTGTTTACAACAATAGAACTACTGTTTCAATCAAAATATAGTCTTCGTCAGGTAACTCATACTTCTGCAGCAAGTCCCTCCAAGCCACCCAAAGATATGGGTTACTTGAAAATATAATTTATTTGATTGAAACAATAGTTCCATTGTAGTAAACAGTGAAACTTTACTTAGAAAAAAAAAATAGTATTCCGCTCTTTTTATTTATTTATTTATTTATTAATTAATTAATTTATTTATTATTATTATTATTATTATTATTATTATTATTATTATTATTATTATTATTATTATTATTATTATTATTATTATTATTATCAATGTCATTATTATTATTATTATTATTGGTGTTATTATTATCATTGTTATTGTTGATATTATTATTATTTTTAGTATTATTATTATGATTAAAATTATTTTTATCATTAGTATTACTATTATTATTTATTTATTTATTTATTATTATTATTATTATTATTATTATTATTATTTTTTAAATTATTATTATTATTATTTTTAAAATTATTATTATTTATTTATTTTAATTATTATTATTTATTATTATTATTAATTTTATTATTATTATTATTATTATTATTATTATTTTTGTTATTATTATTACTATTATTTATTTTAATTATTATTATTATTATTATTATTTTATTACTAATAAACTCGTTAAGTTCATTGGTTTTATTTTTGGATATCTTTAACACACACACACACACACACACACACACACACACACACACACACACACACACACACACACACACATATATATATGCACTGCCACTATAAGTTTGGAACATGGATCGTTCTCAAGTAAATGTTACCCTATGGCATAACTACTGGTCTGGTAATGTCTGGATGCATGTAGTTTGAAATCAAGAATATTGCTAAGAACCTATTGAGAAATTATCACCTTTAATTGTTCTATATAGTCAGTTTCCGACTATGAAAATCAGAAATAATCACGAATTAGTTTTTTTAAGTTAAAGGACTGAATTTCACTTTCATCTTTTTTCGCAAACGATAGCATCCTAGGCATTCATAAACGATAAAACCCGTCTGGCCACAAAACGGACATTTCCCTGTGTAGGTTCGACGTCTGCTCGTGGTACTTGATATTTATTTCATGCTTCTGCAGTATGCTTGCATATACAGTTAATGTATATGTAACGATAAAGCATAAAGCATACTGATCTTTGAAGAATATTTATGAAATACCAGCAGTGCCGCCCGGTGTTGTCCTGGGCCATAAAAATTAAATAAATCTGAAATAGTGTGAAAAGGATTTTTTTATATGAAAAAATAAAACTTAGAAAGCCTCAGAACGCTACTGAAATCACCAAGTAAAATTAAGAATGCCTCCAGAGCACTATTAAAAATAAACCCCCTTTCCACTGTCTTTGTAGAGAACTGATAATAGTCAAGAAAAAAAAAAAAAGAAACAATAAATGAAATTCGAAAAAAAAAAAAAAATCCAACTCATTTACTGGCCGGTATTAATACATGATAAAATTAAAAAGTCACGTTTAGTTCTTGATAACATTAAATGCTATAAATAGCTATTTGCATCCAAAAGAACGCCATGTTTTTTTTTCTAAATTTTAAATGCTATTTTTCCGGAGTTATAATGATTAAACAAAATACCAACTTTGTAGGGGTTTGTTGTGTATTTTTGAAGTTTTAGTTGGACATGCAAACATGCAAACGTGCAAACAAACAGAAAACTATATAATGGACTAGGGGGACATAATATCTATAAAATATGTTAAAACGTGCGCGCTGTGTGATTTTTTATCACTAAAAACAAACCTGTGGAAATTCCACGGTGTTTTCTATATCAGTTTGTATTATTTACTCATAATAATAGCATTCCTATTCAAATAAATGACTCTTTTTTCTATAAAATAATCGTCATGTAAATAATCTTTTTTATTATATAAAAGTTACTTTTTTGTGTGTCTGTATGTGTGTGTGTGTGTGTGTGTGTGTGGAAGGTTCCTTTCTCATAGGTTCCAAAACACCTGAGCCTATCTTTTGTAAATTTCACACAAAGATAATTTATATGTCTGGCAGTGTTCTTAGATAGGTTTTGTACAGAAATTCATCTAATAAGTATTGAAAATTGAAAAAAAAATCCGACCCTAGAAACAGCCGTTTCGGAACCTATGAGGTAGGAACACACACACACACACACACACACACACACACACACACACACACACACACACACACACACACAGTTATTTTTACATAATAGTAGAGATATCTGTACAAATGAAGTAAAAATAAAGAACTCGATCAGGTTTAATGTGATAGTGCGTTTATAGAATAACTAGCATTTAAGCCCGGCGTCGCCCGGGTGTTTGTAGGTGTAAAAAATAGAAAAGAAAGCGGTCAATTTTTTCACTTTGACCCCTATTATGACCCTTTAACATTTAATGTTTTAGACTCAAATCAAGTTATTAAGTTAGATTCATGTCCAAGGAACCTATATCTAAAATTTCAAGTGTTTAGACCCAAAATTGTCGGAGGAGTTTGGTAGAGTTCTCAAAGATCAAATCGTTGAACTTTGATCTCTTAACAGCCAAATTTCTGGCCGAAAATGGATTACAAAGATTTTCCCAAATCTCAGTACCCTGTATATCAAATTTGGAGTCTGTAGACTTAAAATTGACAGAGTTATTGCGAAGGGAAATGTACACAGACAGACACACAGACACGTTCACTTTTATAGATATACTACCATGGGTGCCCGGCCTTGCCCGGGCCCTATGTACTGTTCATAAGGTTATGTGCATATGTATATATTAAAAAGTATGAATATGTGAAGTAATGCCTTTCTGTATAATAGTCTTCTTTAACTACCATAGAGAAAAAGACAGACAGACAGACATTTTCACACACACACACACACACACACACACACACATATATATATATATATATATATATATATATATATATATATATAGATATATTGGATGCAATATATAGTAGTGATTTAAAAAGTATTAAAAAAAAAACTCATACGTCACCACCGAGAATCGAAATCAAAACGTTCAGCTCACGATTTATTTTGCCTCTGCCGACAATGACTGGGCTATGAAAAAATGTTTATTGCAAGGCTAAAAATTAAAACATGAACCAATAGCAACTACGTTATGCATTCGTAATGCCGGCGTCCGACCTTCACCTGGCAAATGTCTTTTTTTTAATTTTCACACTTTTGCACGGATTTTTCCGGGCTAAAACCCAAATATAAAGTTTTGCATGGATTCAAATACCTTATATATGAAGTTTCATGTCCGTAGACCAAAAACTCTAGGAGGAGTTTGGTAGGCAAAATTTGTTAAACAAAAATATATACGTATACATAAATATATATGGAAACAATTTTGTGTTTACTATAAACTTTTTACGCAAATATTATGCATGTAGAATATCCGCATGAATATAATTATACGTAATAGTTAACTAAAGATGATTATCCCATGCAAATTAGCTAGATCTTTTGCTAGTTAATGCAATTCCACAACCAATATATAACAAAACTGTATTTTCTTTTTAAATAAATAGAAAAGAGGGTTTTTTAATATGAATATCAATACACACAAAAGAAAAACGGATTTATAGGAGTTTAGATAGATAGATAAGTATATTACAATGTTCTCCCAACTTTTATTTAATTATCTCCCTTTTCTCTATTGTTTGTTTATAATACAATGCATTATAGAAGAAAACAATTTTTTTCATATCCAAAGAAGATTAATCGTTGTTTTCATGGTAAATGCCCCCCTTCGTAAAACCTTAACAAGAATCACTGCAATCATTTCCTTTCTTTCGGAATACACATTTAACAAAATATTAATAAAGTTTCTTTCAAAGAGCTGTCTGTCTGTGGAACACACTACCGCGGAGTTGATTCTCAGCTGATTCCAACATGGTCGTTTTCAAGTCCAAGGGAAACAAATTATTGTTGAGTCGTCCTTTTGAATGATAAAATTCTGTCCAATTTTACCCGTGGTTGCTAATCCTCATAGGCCACCTAAATAAAACTTATTACCACTTATCCTCGAGTGGTCTTTTGTTCTTTGTAGGCAGTGATCCATTCCTACATAAATAGCATAATACTGAAACGTTATAAAAACCAAATGAAGTCATTTTCTCATAATATATATCGCATAAGGAAACGTTATCAGTGGTGAACGCCATCTCATACATAGACTTGAACCAACGTAGAAGCTTCAATAGTGATTTCGAATCTTAGGAAGAGACCAAACAAAAGATGTGGATCAGACGGCTAGAGAATGCTTTCATCCCACTGACATGAGAATTTCCCCTTTCGAGTCTCTCCCTCCCGCTTCAGAAGCACCTTAGCTCCAGTGGAAAACACCCAACCGCTTGAGAAGAGGAATGGCGCGATCAAAAGTTGTTATTAATAAGATGGGATTTGATGTACATGTTCCATTTAACATCAAGAGTAAAGGTCAAGCCCAGAACCTTTTCAAATCATGGAGCCTCACCAAGACGAGATCCACTCATTTCAATTGATGCCAAACGGGGATCAGAGCGTTGATAATATAAATATAGAAGGTTGGTTTTAAATGCATTAAAATTAACCAGCCACCCCTTTTCCCATTGTACAATGTGATCAAGATCAGAGGAGAGAGAATCAGAGAGAATTTGGTCATTTACGGTTTTTCATGTGATGGTAGTGTCGTCAGCATAAATATCTACGAATGATCTTAGGATGTGATTTGTGAGATCATTGATGTCGATCAGGAAGGGAGTTGGACTGAGGATTGACCCCTGGGGGACTCCAGCATTAATACTGTGAGCTTCTGATTTCTGCCCATCAACCACTACTCTTATGAACTTATGAGAGAGAAATGTCTTAATAATTAAGAAGACATTTCCAGCTATACCGTAACTGGAGATCTTGTGGTGCGATCAAAAGTTGTTATTAAAAAGAATGGACTAGAAAAGTGTGTAAAAGAAACAGCATACGATGCAACACTGTTTTGTCTGCCGTTGGCTGCCAACTTGGATGATACAACATTATGCAAAGGACTACCTACAAAAGTGGAAACTGTTGTATGACCATATGCTTCAAAGATATTCAAAGGAGAAAAAAATTATTATTTATATCATATACATATATATTTACGTGCGTTTGTACGTGCATAATGTATTAATGTATGCATGTGTGATTCGTTAATTATCCACTGTTGAAACCAAACAAAAAAACATTGATCGAACGTTCTGATTATTTGCTTCCATAAGAAATAAACTTGGATGTGTGCAGTCAGCACCAACCCTATTCAGGGTTTAACCGGCTTCCTCCGAAGGAGGAAGTTTCATGGGAGTATGAAATTCACAAGCGGTCCCCAGTCGCATGTATATCCCCGTTAGGGGAGATGACGACGTTAGGTTTTTGCAACTTTTTGCAGGGAGGTGTCGACGTCCTCCTGCATACAGCACCTGGACTTCCCAAATTGGTCACCCATTTTAGTAATGACCAGGCTCAATGTTGCTTAACTTCGGTGATCTGACGGGAACGGGTGTGTGATTATGCCGTATATAATAAACTTGGATGAAATACATTTGTCGAGTTCATTTATTTCTTTGTTTCTATTATTACTTTCATAGCTTTCATCTTACATAAGTCATCACTAGGGCTATGAAAACAGCATATTTCTTTCATTGTTTCAACTCTCCAGTATATATCCGACACAGTTAGACACAGTTAATCACCCGAGAAACACATTACTCTATGTAAAAACATATAAGATATCAACGTATATATACTCGAAAGTTAAAACAATCAAAAGAATATGCTGTTGTCCTAGTCATCATCAGGAACATTTATTTTAGCATCAAGATACAAATCAAAGAAATACTAAAGACATTTTCACGTACAAGAAACTAGCAGAGAGACCTGACGTTGGCCGGGTTTAATATGGATCAACAAATGTTCCACATTTTCAAAAATATTATTGTCATCGAAATCGGGAAAATCGTCTATATTTAATCAAATATATTAAATGCCTGTTCTAAATGGGAACCTACCGCGGTGTACCGGAAGAAAGCTTCACATACCTCTCCGTAGTGACTTAATTCACAATACATTGCTGTCTACATTGCACTGTAGAGAACCTAAAGTTATTTTATATAATGGCTTGGATTAAAGTTTAAAATGCAAAAATCAAGTATTATGGTTCAACTCTTCCTTCAACAGTAACATTCATTTTGAACTTGCCTTTGTCTTTTCAAAGATACATATCGAAGCATTCCGTTACAAAACCTATCAAAGAACACTCCCAAACACACAAAGTATATTTGTGTGAAATTAAGAAATATTATAACGAAACTTTAGCTAGGTCATGATATAGCATTGAAATAAACTATGTTATGGATAATGATGTTGGGGGTGAGGAGAAGAAATCAGAACAAGAAAAACCATCCAATGGCATAGAATAGATGGGAAATCATAGACATAAAATTAGCAATCATGGTTTGGTTTCGCGAACGAACATCTAGGAAAGGTTTTGGCCACATTTTCTGTAGACACGCGCGTGACTGATGAGTGCAATAAGCGGGCTGACCCGTACCAACTGGAAGTTAGGGTCTGGTTTGGGTTTGGGGTAAGGGTTGGGGCTTGTTAGCGCTTTTTCCTCCTGCGTTTTCTATCCTCCAGACAAGTCCGCCGCGTGTTCTCGAAGGAGAAACAGCTTGATGGATGGTGTGCCGTCAAATACCATAACCCACTGCAAGGGTGGACCACTGGCGGTAGTCTATGTGACAGGAACTTTCTTCAGACACACCCTTCACATCAACATCGGTGAGACCAAATTGAAGGCAGTTCAACAGTTCACTTACATTGGATGCATTATATCATCAGCCACCAGGGTAGACAAAGAGGTGGACAACAGGCTGACCAAAGCCAACGCGCTTTGGATAAACTGTATTAGTGAGTGTGGAGCAACGATGACCTGAAGAAGTCTATCAAGATCAGTATGTACAAAAGTAATAAAATAAGCATAAATAGCTCTGATCCAAACAAAATAAGAAACCCAGGCAAACATCCCAGAACTAGGAATAATATGATAAACAGACGTACAAATTGTGCATAATGAAGGAATTTTATAATATTTTTGATCAGAACTTCACTCACCGTAGTAGCATAGGTATATTTATTAAGAAACCCCCCCCCAGTAAAGTTATCCTTCTTAACATGTATTAATTTAGCTAAAATTATAATAAGGTTAAAAAAAGCAAAAATTGATGAGGTAATTAAGAAAGGTAGGAGAAATATCAGTTAAAATACCGATGAAGAACCACCTTGTAACTGTAGAAACACTAATGAATGCCCCTTAAAAGGTAAATGCTTTATCTCAGATATCCCATATGAATATGAACTCAATGAAAAAAAGTTAGAACTGTAATATACACAGGGTCCACGGCTGCAGGTTCAAGTAAAGGTTCTGTAACCATACATAATCATGTAGAATATCTAGCGGAGAAACGAAGAAAAATCAACATCTCTAACTAAGTGGATCACGGAACTACGTAGAAGTAACACAGAGTATAAATTGAAATGGTCAATACAGTAGAACCCCGGGATACGGCATCAAAATTAGTAACAAACTACAGTACAGTATATAATACACATGTATATATTCAATTAACATTATAAATAATAACGTAAGACGAGAGGAGACAAATACCGCAATCAAGGGCCGGAAAAACATCGTAACCTGAAAAAAAAGTATTCTAGGGCCACCGTATCCCGGAGTTCTACTGTATTAAGATGCAAGAAAACATACGCCAAGTAAATCTAGGTGATGCAAATATTCCACCCTAGAAGCATACGAGAAAATAATACATGAGAGAATTTTATAAAAAAATAAAAGGAAGTGGTTCAAAATTGTTTGCATGGAATCAAATATGTACTCTCCTGTATAAAAACAGACTAGTTAGCTCAAAGTAAAATAATAATTTACAGGTAATAATTATTTATGAAGCATAGAGGAGTGGATTGGAAAGTAGAAGGATTTAATAAAGTAATAATAATAATAATGATGATGATAATAGTATAGGTCCTCTAACTTAAATTACTATAGTATGAAACACTAATACAGGGTGACCAAACAAAAAAAAAAGAGAGGACATTCAATTGTTTATTGAGCATTTTATAGTCAACAGAGAAAAAAAGGCCAAAAACCCGAGTGTTTTGATGTGATGTTTTGAATATAATAAACTAGTTATGACCAAACTTTCATTTCATTCGGACAAAACACTAAGAAACGGGGGCTAATTAGAGTTGGGACCCGTTTTTTTTGGACACCCTGTATAAACAAGTAACTGCGACAAAATGTTGCATCACACTGCCTGTTTTAAAAGTATTTTAATGGTGGATGCTCTGACAAACTACAAGCACTTGAACCCCCTCGATGTAAATACCCCGACAAACACGACAAGCAGCAAAGTTCCACCCCTACACAGTTGATAAAGCTTTTTACTCTATTAGCTTCTTCCCCAGAACTGGAGGACTTTGGAATTCTATTCCGGTTTCCTGCTTCCCCAATTGTACTGACGTGCAGAAGTTCAAGTGTAATGTGAACAGACATCTTGCTACTAAACTCTCTACATAGTACCCTTGGAACTTAGGTTCCTGATAGTAGCTCCCTACATCAAAGTGGCCTTGTTTGGGGTGAAAATGTAATAAAAAACATAGCTGTGTAGTATTAAAACTACCATACGAACATAGCTGTTTAACATTATAACTACCATACGAACATAGCTGTTTAACATTATAACTACCATACGAACATAGCTGTTTAACATTAAAACTACCATACGAACATAGCTGTTTAACATTATAACTACCATACGAACGTAGCTGTTTAACATTATAACTACCATACGAACATAGCTGTTTAACATTATAACTACCATACGAACATAGCTGTTTAACATTAAAACTACCATACGAACATAGCTGTGTAACATTATAACTACCATACGAACATAGCTGTTTAACATTAAAACTACCATACGAACATAGCTGTTTAACATTATAACTACCATACGAACATAGCTGTTTAACATTAAAACTACCATACGAACATAGCTGTTTAACATTATAACTACCATACGAACATAGCTGTTTAACATTATAACTACCATACGAACATAGCTGTGTAACATTATAACTACCATACGAACATAGCTGTTTAACATTAAAACTACCATACGAACATAGCTGTTTAACATTATAACTACCATACGAACGTAGCTGTTTAACATTATAACTACCATACGAACATAGCTGTTTAACATTATAACTACCATACGAACATAGCTGTTTAACATTATAACTACCATACGAACATAGCTGTGTAACATTATAACTACCATACGAACATAGCTGTTTAACATTAAAACTACCATACGAACATAGCTGTTTAACATTATAACTACCATACGAACATAGCTGTTTAACATTAAAACTACCATACGAACATAGCTGTTTAACATTATAACTACCATACGAACATAGCTGTTTAACATTATAACTACCATACGAACATAGCTGTGTAACATTATAACTACCATACGAACATAGCTGTTTAACATTAAAACTACCATACGAACATAGCTGTTTAACATTATAACTACCATACGAACGTAGCTGTTTAACATTATAACTACCATACGAACATAGCTGTTTAACATTATAACTACCATACGAACATAGCTGTTTAACATTATAACTACCATACGAACATAGCTGTGTAACATTATAACTACCATACGAACATAGCTGTTTAACATTAAAACTACCATACGAACATAGCTGTTTAACATTATAACTACCATACGAACATAGCTGTTTAACATTAAAACTACCATACGAACATAGCTGTTTAACATTATAACTACCATACGAACATAGCTGTTTAACATTATAACTACCATACGAACGTAGCTGTTTAACATTATAACTACCATACGAACATAGCTGTTTAACATTATAACTACCATACGAACGTAGCTGTTTAACATTAAAACTACCATACGAACATAGCTGTGTAACATTATAACTACCATACGAACATAGCTGTTTAACATTAAAACTACCATACGAACATAGCTGTTTAACATTATAACTACCATACGAACATAGCTGTTTAACATTATAACTACCATACGAACATAGCTGTTTAACATTATAACTACCATACGAACATAGCTGTTTAACATTATAACTACCATACGAACATAGCTGTGTAACATTATAACTACCATACGAACATAGCTGTTTAACATTAAAACTACCATACGAACATAGCTGTTTAACATTATAACTACCATACGAACGTAGCTGTTTAACATTATAACTACCATACGAACATAGCTGTTTAACATTATAACTACCATACGAACATAGCTGTTTAACATTATAACTACCATACGAACATAGCTGTGTAACATTATAACTACCATACGAACATAGCTGTTTAACATTAAAACTACCATACGAACATAGCTGTTTAACATTATAACTACCATACGAACATAGCTGTTTAACATTAAAACTACCATACGAACATAGCTGTTTAACATTATAACTACCATACGAACATAGCTGTTTAACATTATAACTACCATACGAACGTAGCTGTTTAACATTATAACTACCATACGAACATAGCTGTTTAACATTATAACTACCATACGAACGTAGCTGTTTAACATTATAACTACCATACGAACATAGCTGTTTAACATTATAACTACCATACGAACGTAGCTGTTTAACATTATAACTACCATACGAACATAGCTGTTTAACATTATAACTACCATACGAACATAGCTGTTTAACATTATAACTACCATACGAACATAGCTGTTTAACATTAAAACTACCATACGAACATAGCTGTTTAACATTATAACTACCATACGAACATAGCTGTGTAACATAGTGCAATTGAGTGCACAGGAATATATCAGCAGCAACGAAGGATAGCTGGCTTGCGAATAGATTAGCAGCAGCAGTAGTAACCGAGAAATGAATATGCGAATTAGGAAGTGTGCGCGAGAGGAAAAAAGAAAAAAGAGAAAAGTGCACAACGTGGTAGGAGAAGCAAAGTGCGAGTCGAATAACAGACGTGTGAAGTCGAAGGCGAGTAATGGCTGGTTGTGGCCAGCGTGAGGTCGGAAAAGAAAGTGTACACCAGGCGAGATGAACGATGGCGAGAGTCTTTTAAGTGGGGCTCGAGACGGCAAATTAAAGGTAATGAAATTGTTAAAAAAGAAAAGATGCCGACCGGGATTTTTATTTCTTTCTTTGCAGTTTTATTTTCATGAATTAATAAAGTAAAGTGTAACCGATAAACTGGTCATCGTTCGAGATGTACAGACAACAGATGGACATCTAGAGAGACAGAATTGATGCCGACCTATTGAAAAAATAACCAACCAAACAAAAATATACAAGATAATGGCTAAAATTAATCTGGTGGAAAGACGATCTTGATAGCCAACTAGGTCCTACGTGGTCACGGTATTATTATACAAACACCGTGACAGCGAATTAGTAAAAACAGACGTAGTATTCTGTTACGTTTCGGTGTGCTGAACACGAATCTGAAAACCGTACCCCTCGCAAATTAATAGTTTCGGAGATATTAACATTTTTAAAAGGGAATATTTTCTTTCAAAAATGGCGTACATCGGCTCTACTCTTAAATCAAAACAAGTGGAGATAATCCATAATGAAAATAAGCGATAATAAAAAAATAAATAAATTAATTATTTCCTTTTCTTTTTAATTAATTCCCCACCACTTCACCACCCCAATTTTACTTGCTCATGCGCAGTATCCCAATTTTACGCGCACAAAATCGATTTTTACCCAATTTCGGATACACTTTCGGATTTTTACCCAATTCGCTGTCACGTTATTTGTATAAATTTACCCGTGGTCACACCTAACCAGGCACAAAACAAGATGGAAAGAAACCAAGAAGAGGCTTCTCCTCCAAAAGTGATCAGAAAAAACCCTGACGATAATTACATTCATACACACACATACACACATTATTACCTTTAAAAATGAACATATTAAATTCCCACGTAGTATTTGACATCAATAAGGACGAAACTTCCGTAATTTTTCATCATTTTTGCTGTTTTTTTGCTTTGTACTTGACTGAAGTAAAATTATGAAAATTACGGAAGTTTCGTCCTTATTGATGTCAAACACTGTATGGAAATTTACTGCGTTCGTTTGTAAAGTAATAGTCTTAAATTCTTCCTTATCCTCGCATGAACAAAAGGGTTCAGGCGCTGTGTTCAAAGGTGACTGGTGTTTTGAGTTCGATCCGTGCAACCAGCAGAACAGTTACCTACCGCAGTAAATATTCCTGGGAAAAGATGAAATATATATGTATGTGGATCTATCTATCTATCTATCTATCTATCTATCTATCTATCTATTTGTGTGTGTGTGTGTGTAAACGTTTTTGTGTTTTTTGTTTAAAGCTTATCCAATATGGCTGACGCAAAGAAACGCATAGAATGTCAAATCTAAAATATGTGATGCATTGATTCATTCTGCTTCATCGCGTCTTTAAAAATGTAACCTCTATGTTTGCTCTTGCTTCAGCCATCTTAAAAAGTACTTTAACTAAATAAAGACGAAACGTCGACGAACAAATAAACAAGTTTTGGTTTTTATTTTTTTATTATATTGGTTTGTTCATCCTATAATGATTATTATTATATCAGCATGGATTTTTCTTAATTGAACAAACTTTTTAAACTATAGATTATTATTATTATTGATTATTATTGATTATTATTATTTTTTTTTTTTAAAACTATATAGGTTATTATCATTATTATTATTATTATTATTTTAAACTATATAGATTATTATTATTATTATTTTTTTTTTAAAAACTATATAGATTATTATTATCCATAAGATTTGGATTAAAAAAATATTCTGATGTTTTAATATCGTTGTTTTTGTTGGCTCTCTGTTAATTTAGGTATCTATATTTTGGCATGATATATTGATTTACCGAGGTAAAATTTTGGATTCTTTCCTATAAATTTTACTCATTGAGTTTTTTACGAAACTTAATTTAATTTTTATTTTAAATCATTGAAGACTCACGCACATACATTTAAATTAACTTGAAAAATCATATCTAAAGAAATAGCTCGGTCTCGGTTTTGGATAAGTATCGGGTTGTATTATAATTTCAAGATGGCGGCTACCTGTCATTTAGATTGTTAAAGTGTTCTCCATACAAAATTGATTTTTCAGAGCTTCCAGAAATATTAGTCATTTATTATAATTATGATGCAGGTATTATTAAAGAAACAAAAAAAGAAACAAAAAAGAAACAAAAGAGAAACAAAAAAGAAACAAAGAAAAAATAAACAATACAAATATCGAACAATCGTTTATTCATGCGCCCCAAATCTGCAAAAGTTTATTTAGCCAGACATATTTATTTTCAAGAAATTGAATCAAATACGCAATCTCAGCAGATTACACGATTATTAAAACAGAAATTCAAAATAAGAACGTAATGTTTGTATTCATTTATAGCATTATAAAAGTTTAAAAAACAAATGTGGTACCGTCAGTTTCAAATCAACAAGTGATCAATATATGATCGCGTTTCGTTGAGACACGATAATATGTTGATCAATTGTTCATTCAAAACGAAAAGTACCATGTTGTCATAGACTTCTGCAACAATATATATATATATATATATATATATATATATATATATATATATATATATATAGGCAGAAAGCTTTGAGAAAGAGTTTACTAATCAAGCAAAAACAAACTCAAAATACTTCTGTAACAATATATATATATATGTATATATATATGTATATATATATATGTATATCAATAAATAAAAAAATGACGATATAAAACGATATACTTAACAGATGTAGATTTAATCATTGATCCAATAAGGTAAACCATAAATTAGGGGTGTATGGTAAGTGAGAACTCTTTATACCATGGTATCTCGAAGTCTGATGCTTTTCATCGAAAGAAGAGAGACTATGCTAAGTAACATAATAGAAATGTGATATCTAGCGATAGTTGCATTAGGAGTGAAATAAAATATTGAGACTGTTTGGAGGAACTAAATTGATCCCTGTGATATAGGAGGAGTTCCCCCGCAAAAGCCTAAGAATTTTATTTCCTTCATAATGTAACTATCTATAAATGTCGTATGAATTTTAACATAAAATGTTTCAGTTATTAAATTTAACAGAACAGAATTGAACCAGCAAATTTTAAACGAATAAATGGCTGTATATCGTTGACAATGAAGGTATAGTAATGTCAAATGATAATTAAACTACATAACTAATATTTTACTGCAGTTTCGTAGTACCACCAATTCTCATAAGCATTCACGGTTGCATTAATCGATTTCTTTCGATTGGTAGAACTCGAGCATACTTTTGATAATCGATAATATCGTGAACTCGAAATAAATCCCTTAAATATTTTCTTATATATATATATATATATATATATATATATATATATATATATATATATATATATATATATATATATATATATATATATATCTTTTCTAG